>NC_142069.1:465750-621000 GCF_059756535.1 Pantherophis guttatus | reverse complement strand
TTTTTAAAAAAACTGCTGAGTCCCTTCTTGCTCCTACAACAGAATATCCATTTTTGTTCCAAGGACGTGTGGAAAATGTTTAAAGCAACATCACATTTTGGATTCTCAAGTTTTTTTGTCTGTGTGGGAATGTGAAGCAAATTACTCTTTAGTATTTTAAATTGAATTTAAAATTGCCTATTTTTGCTAGAGTGTGCTCATTTTCTCTAGAAAAAGCCAGCTGAAAAGACTTTGGTAAAAGAATGGCGAATTGAGGATTACACTTTCCGTTCCATGTTTATCAGTTTTGGACACAGGGAGAAGATCCTTTCTCAACTGAAAAGTCCTTTGAGGGTTCTACATTCAGCTCAAGGAGATGTTCCTAAATTCTCCATCTGCCCTGTATTAAAAAGCTGTCTTGCGACGGAGCCTTCTTTCTCATCGTCTCACCAATGGAGAGAGAAGCCTTCAAAACAGACAACTATTATTGGGGGTGGTTTGTTCTCCGAGCTTGTTTCATTTCCGAAGGTTTCCTCACCAGGCTAGGTAACGTTCGTCAGCGGTTGAAGTGTCTTATTTCAATTCTCTTCTGCTTTTATAGGTCTTAGGTGGTCTGTTGGTCACGTGACCGACTGGTCCCGCCGTGAGGGACAGCTGGTGGTGAGGTCACAGACAGCTGTTTGACTTATGGGAAAGATCCGCCTTTCATTTGGCTCCTTCCTTCCAGATCGCTGTGATTTTCCCACATTGTAAAGCTGTCGGGAAGTTTGTGATCCTGGGGAAGAATTCTGCCAAGCCCCCACCGTCACTGCTAAGGCCAACCCAAGGATTATTTGGGAGTGAGCAGGTTGGAAGGAGCCCTTGTAGGACGTTAGTTCCCCAATAGTACCGGCATGCAGAGGGTTATAAATTTGGGCTTCTCTTCATTCTACTTGACTGCTGTTGCTTTAGGTTGATTAGCCAAAGCTCAGACTTTGCCACGATTAACGGGTTTTCTGTGGCTCTTGGGAATGGCCTTTGCCACCAAGTGGGCCAGAAACCTCTCTGCCTGGCCAACCAAGAGTGGGTAATTCTGCACAGCAGCCTTCAAAAGGTGGTCAGTCTTATGCTGCGGCTCCCAGCCCTTAGGAACAAAAGGCCCAAGCACGGACTGAAGAAAGCTTTTGCAAGAAAGGGACACACTCGGCTCCAAGCCCCACACTGCAGTCCATCGCAAGCCAAGCCAAGTCCGAAGGCTTCCCAGGCAAATGCACGAATATTTTAATGCAAGGTCTGTGAAGCAGAGATGGGTCCCACGTAATCTATTACAAGAGGGCACAGTTGTCTCTCCGTTATTGATGACAGTGAACTAATTCATTTGAAGATCATGAAAGGCCGTTGGTGCTGAAGATTTCCCTATGTAACACACTCTTGTTTTTTGGCTGGTGGACACGGCTGCGCCACCTCCAGCGTCTGCTTGCAGCAGGAAAGGGATGGGGCAGAAGGCCTGGTCCTTGGGGCCTCATCCCAGCCCGGTCTTCTGTCTTGTGGAACCTGGAGAGCCAGATAAGATGCAGCCAGCCAGGTGGCAGACAGAAAATCCCTGGCCATTAGACAGTGTCATGCCATGTCAAACCAGGGGCATCTCAGGGGCTCCCATCCTGGAAGGCCACATTGTCCTCTTCCAGCAGCTGTTAGGGAGTTCAAGGCAGACGAAAGTAAGAAACCAAATCCTGAAAGTTAATATTACCTTTATTCTAAGGTTATAGTGACAGAACCTTTCAATTATGAACACGCATCCCTGCTTTCTTCCTGAGAATTAAGGAGAGTCTTGTCTGAGATGCTTTTTCTGGTTACAGGTCAGCCCCAGACTCGGGTTTCTTTTATCTGACTGTTGTCTTGGTAGCAACTCATCCTCATGTCTCCCAAGTCCACGCATCAAGCATTTAAAGACCAGTGGCCATGACACCTCTCCTCTATGACTGTCGCCGTTTATAAATTTGGCAAACTGGAGGCCGTCATCATATCTGAAGGTCACTTGTTGATCGAGAGGCGAGCTGGTCTTGTGAAGAGCTTGGTTTCATTGCAAGGACAAGACGCCCAGTTTCTTAGAAGCTGCTGCTGGTCTCTCCATCTTGCATCCTTCCTGCACAGGAACAGACGCCAGTGTCCAAGGCAGGCGAACCGAGCAAAGGAACAAGTTCAGGCCATTTTTGTAAACATCTTGCCAGACAGCAGGGACCCAATTCTGCTGTTTTCCTAAGGCTCCAGCCCAGATCGTTCATCCACACTCAAGGATCCTAAGGTTCAAGGGCCTCCTTGGCTCCCATTTCTTCTTCTGTTGCTGCTCATGTGTAAGAGAGGATTCCAGAGCCAGGTGGACGTCCTCCCACTGGCTCAACCCTTTTGTACTGCACCCACCCTTAGTGCCGCCTTCTGACCAGGGACAGGACATTACCAGAGGAGTTCCCAACCACTAGGCCTTTTCTACGTCAACTCACAGAATTCAAACATTCAATTCAATTCAGAATGGGACCTTGGAGGTCTTCTAGTCCAACCCCCTGACCCTATACCCTTTCAGACAAGTGACTGTCCAGACTCTTCTTAAAAACCTCCAGTGATGGAGCGCCCACAACTTCTGGAGGCAAGGCCATTCCACTGGTTAATTGTTCTCCCCCTGCCTCGAAGCAGTCCCAGCTGACCAAGTCCTGCCTGCCCCTCTGCCTTTCAGCCCTCCGTCCCCATAAATGGGACAGGTCCCTAATCTTTCCCCCTTATGCGCTGGAGACGTTGGTTCTTAACGGAATCCTGGTGGCCAGGAAGAAAAGGGATCTTCCAGTGCAGGCAATGAGCAGAGGCTTCCTGGTTGAGAGGGAGGTGCAGAAGGATGGCATCTCAAAGGTCATCTCCCTGGTCAGCAAAAGCAGCAGGCCAAACACAACTCGATCCCTTGCTCATCCTGTGTGCTCACAACATTGGAAAAGGGGAGGCTAAGAAAAGAGGCATTCACTTTTGGGCTGAACCGTTCCACTCCGAGTGCCACACTTTTCAGGCGGAAGGAACCAGAACGGCACCTGAACTGATCCGAGTAGGGTCTCTACTGCTTCTCACCTATTCTTGCACTCTCGCCAGACTTATTTACTTACGCTCTCTTGAGAACCACCAAATAAACCCTCCAGGGATTGGGGGGAGGGGTCAGATCTCGTTTGCCTCTGCAGGGATTCCAAGCTAGAGACTCTCTTAATTCCACCCTCCCCAGCTTTTCAGCTACAGGTTCCACCACATGTTAGCAAAAAAGAACAAACAAGCTTTCAGTCCCTTTTTGTTTTGTCCCGGGAAATAATCTACACCAGCACGGTTGGCTGGGGAATTTTGGGACTTGAAGTCCACAAGTCTTAAAGTTGCCAAGTTTGGAGAGCCTGGCCCAGACACTGAGTAACACAATTCCTTCTCTCAGAAAGGCTGGCTATCCCCATGGCTCAGAGAGCTTCCCCTTGGTCTATTCGGAGCAAAACTTCAGTTGGTATCCCAGAGTCCTGGGGGGGCTTTCAGGGCTGATGACAAACACCAGCAGGAAGCTAGCCACTCCTCCCTTCCTCCCTCCCAGGCAAGCAAATTCTGGCACATGGGGGACGTGGCCCCTGAAGCTGAACCAGGGAGTCTTCACAGGATCAAAGAGTTGAAAGGGATCTCGGAGGTCTTCTAGCTCAAGCAGGAAACCCTCTCCCATTTCAGACAAATACTCCTGGCACTCCCCAGGGTGGATTTCTCCCTGCCCAGAGATCCTGCTCCCCCCAGATCCCCACTTCTGCTGCAGGGACAGGTGGTGGACCACAGGAATTAAGGACTTTGGGGGGCTTAGGAGACTAATGTTAGCTTTGGAAAGCTGGAGCGGGGGTCGATTCCTGGGTAGGGTCAGCCACCCAATCAACCTCAGTGTGTCTGGGAGAGAAAGCCTACACAGAAGGACTCCTGCAGAATTGCTCACGGGGGTGGCAGGGGTATCTTCCCTGAGGGTTCTGCAAAATCTGGCCTTGCTGGTTTTGTGGGGAATGTGTGTGTGTGTGCACCTGTTTTGTGTCTGGGCACCTCTCTCACCACTGCTTCTCCCTCTCTCTCTCTCTCTCTCTTTCTGTGTCTCTGTCTTCACAGACTTTTCAGTAGTTTAGGAGAACTAAGCACCATTTCCCAGCGCAGCTCTGGCACCACCTACACCGTGCGTCCTGGCAGCCGCTACCCTGTGACCCGCCGCACTCCCAGTCCGGTAAAGCCTGCCCTGGATAGGACAGACCCCCTGAGCACCGTCCGGCCCTACGGGCTCACCCCGCCCACCATCCTCAAATCTTCCAGCCTCTCCATCCCACACGAACCCAAGGAGGTACGCTTCGTGGTGCGCAGCGTCAGTGCCCGGAGCCGCTCCCCTTCCCCCTCCCCTTCCCCTGGGCCCCCCCTGCATTCCCTCCACCCCCCACGGCCCTTCATGCAGAAACCCCTCCAGCTCTGGAACAAATATGACGTGGGGGACTGGCTGGAGAGCATTAACCTGGTGGAGCATCGAGACAAATTTGAGGACAATGAAATTGAGGGCACCCACCTGCCCGCCCTGACCAAGGAGGACTTTGTGGAGCTGGGGGTGACGCGGGTGGGGCACCGCATGAACATTGAACGGGCACTGAAGCAGCTGGCAGACAGCTGACCATCCCGGCAGCCCGGGCTCCTCTCCCGGGGCCGTGTCACTCAGGGGCAGGCGGGGCCGTTCCTGCTAGGCCAGTAGACAGGAGCCCACCGGATGCTCTTCCTGTCCTGCTCGGACTGCTGCACTGAAAGACGGGGGGTGGGCAGGCACCTCCTCTCCCTCCCACCCCACAGCTCTTCGGGCACCCTGGTGCAGACTCCCTTCCTCGGGTACAGACATGGGCCACGGAAGCTCACCCCCTCCCCAAGAGAGTCACTGCTGGACAGGCGGTTCTGGGGAAGGAGAGGCGCTCCCCTCTTGGAGAACACCTTGGCAGCGTGTCCTGCCCACGTGGCATGGGCCCCAAGGGGAGGCCAGAGGGACAAGGTGTTAAGAGGGGAAGGGGGTCCTTGCGCTGGGGTTGCAAGGCTCCAGCCAGGCCTTAACGGTATTCGTACGTTGTGGTGCTGTGGCTGCTTGCGTTGCATTCGGCCTTCGGAAGACCAGATGCTAACTGGTCAGTGAGGGTTTTTGGGGAAGAGGCTCAGTGCATTGGCCGCAGGGAGGCTGGCTGGCACCCAAGCGACTGCTGCTGGAGGAATTCTCCCTGTGAAGGTCAGCAGGAGCTCCTAAGAGAGGTCAAGGGGCAGAAGTGGGAACACCGCTCAGGAGGGGCCCCATCCACCCCAGTTCCTACCCCACCCGCAGCCCCGGGCCCTGGCCCTGGCCCTGCCCCGCAAGGACCCAGCGGGGCCAGGAAGAGGAGAAGACCAGGAGAGGCACCCCCATGGAGAGCGGGCACTGCCGCCTGGAGGACTGTTGCCATGCCCTGGCACGCAAGCAGGGCTGATGTCGCATGGATCGAAGCATGCTTGGGGCGCAAAGAGAGGCGAAGGGCGGATCCGGCAGCTGCTGCTTGGCCAGCCCTGGTGGGGAGGGGGGAGGCCTCGTTTGGCTTTGGGGGTGCGGGACACATTGAAGGGGGTCTCTTAATCTCTCTGCATTTCTGTAGGTTTGGTGATCCCAAGGAGAGGATGCCCAACAGCAGGAACCCACCCCCCTCTCTGTCCTAGTCACTCATTTTTGCATCTTTTTAATCAGCTATATATTTGAAAAGGAAAAAAAAAGAACAAATATCTATATATCTATATCTATAGCCACCTTGTTTAGTTAACGGTTGACTGAAGCTCTATCTTTGCTGGGGGGGAGAGGGGGGGCCTGGGGGCTCCTTCCTGCAATGCTTGTGGGAGTTTTTAGTGACTGAATGAATGTGAGGGGGGGAAGAGAATCTTTTTAAGGTTCCTTTTAGATGTTCTGAATTTTAAAGATTGGGGGTAGGAACAAAAAAAAAAAAAGGCAACATTGCACTGGCTTCTGGGGACCCGTGTGAAGTCTTCCATTCTTGCTGGACAGGCCCTGACTGGAGTAGCTACTTCCCCCCCCCCCTTCCACACACACACACACACCTGTCTTTCCCTTGCGCAAGCCCCTTCCCCTGCTTTCCTGGGGAAGAACAGAGAGGAGCAAGTGGGGAAGAACCCAAGTCTTTCGCCTTCCCTCTCCCCTCTTGAAGCCAGGGAGCCTGAACCGCAGAGCGGCTGCACCAAAATACCCACAGAGGGCGGGGGTCCCCAACACTTTGCAGAGCCCAGGCCCTGTGAAAGGAAGGGCAGTCCTGAGGGGCTCCCAGCTGGGGCTGGTCTCGGATCCCCCCTGTGGTTGGTCCATCCCCTTTTCTTTAAGAGGCCAAAGAAATGCCCCCCCACCCCTACCCCGGTCACAAGTGACCTCCCTGCACCCCTACCCTTCCGCACCTGGGGCTCCTCTGGGGGGAATGTTCCCTCCCTACAGGCCTGGCCTAAAATCGGAGGAGACCCAGCGGCACCTTTTAAGATGAGCCCATTTTTATTTTCAAGGTGTAATCTTAAAAATAAGAATGAGTCCAAAGGTGCTACCGGAGCCTTCCTGATCTCTTTGGCTACCCCAGAACAGAGTGGCTGTTTTCCTACCACAGTGCCCGGCCTAGAAGGGACTGGCCAGCCACACCCCAGCAGGGAGCTTCCACCTTGGTGCGGTGCGACTTGGGGGAGGGAGGCTGAACCAGCTGAGTGGCTGTGCTTGGAAGGAGCCCACCTCCCTCTTTTTCCTCCCCAGACCCAGAGGAGTCTCACACCTGGGACCCTGGAGCAGGTTGAGGGAAAGAGATGGGCCAGACCAGGAGCCTCCGTCTAGGGCAGCCCAGCCAGTTCCTTTGCAGGGTCGTTAGATCTTCTGGTGCTAGAGGGAAGGGCCCTCACTGACCCTCATAGATCCCCAGATTCCCCCTCCCATTTTTACCAATCGCCAACAGAATCCTGCTTTCTGCTAAAGGCTCTCAAGCGTCTGCTCTGTAGAAGGGCTGGCGAGCGCATGGTCTTGAAGGCCCCAGGAAAGCCAGGCAGGGAGCCAGCTTAGCTGGGGGTGGGCTGCTCTCTTCTTCCTGGAAGGAGCTCAGTGGGCCTTGGCATCTGCCAGGAATGCTTGCCACGACAGCCCCCCCCCCAATCCATTGACCTACAACGCCCAGAACCTACCAGGCCTTTCTGCAATTCTCCCCCACCCCCGAATTGATTCCCCTTAGGGAAAAGTGAGAGGAGGGGGGCCAGGTCTATCCCTCCCCCTCCCTGAACAGACACCCACCATGGTGGCACTACCAGATTTTAAATCTCCCAGTCACAGGAGGAGGAAGGAAAGCAGCTGTGTTCCAATTCCAAACTTTTAAGAAGCCCCATCATCCCAGGGACACCTAGCAAAGCCTGGACATTTTCCCCATCCACATGAAAACCTTGTTTGGGGTTACAATCGGAAAGGCCAGACACGCACAAATTGTGTGATAAGAGTTCTAAATGTCAGCAAACGCTGGGCCCCTCCCACATCTGGTGCTCTCCAACCGCGTCGGGCTGCAGTTCCCATCTTCAGCTTCCTCTGAAGTCTTCTAGTCCAACCCCTTGTTCAAGCAGGAGCCCCCCCCCCCCCCCCGGTATCATTTCAGACAAATGGTTGTCTTAACTCTTCTTCCGTGGTGGAGCCCCCACAACTTCTGAAGGGAAAGTCCTTCACAGGTTAATTGTCCTCCCTGTCTGGAAATTCTCCCTTCTGGGCTGTCTCTCTCCTGAATGATCTTCCACCCGTTGCTTCTTGTCCCGCCTTCTGGTGCTTTGGAGAATAGGCGGAGCCCCTCTTCTCTGGGGCAGCCCCTCAAATACCGGAAGGCTGCTATCATCATGTCACCCCTAATCCTTTTATCCCATTTTTACAAATTGGGCCAGGAAAACCCCCAGCCTTGGAAAGGGGCCCCCTGGGGCCTTCGTTCTGGGGTGTCTCCAGACTTCATGAGCCCCCAAAGGTTTGTGATTGACCCCCAAGACTCTCTTAGGGCGCCTGGAAACTCCGTGGGCCCAGCCCAGCAAACGGCTTCTCCTCCCTCCTGTGCTGGGGGTATAGTCCCTGCAAAGCAGACGCCAAAGAAGGGGTCAGAGGCTGCTTCCATTTCGCTGCCACAGACAGGCAAGATCCAAGGCGTCCACCGGACCCCACCTGGATTTCCAAAGGCTTCTGAAGTGTTCAGAAGGAGACTCCGCCTGTCTCCAGAGGGGGGGCTCCAGCCTTCATCTTTCGGGGTCTCAGAGGCCCAAGTAAACATAGAGCCTTCCCCCCGCCCCAATTTTTCTGGAGCTGCCCACAATCCTTCTTTTGTGTTGGCACAAGTTTGAGTTGCGAGCGAGGGCGCCGCCGCCCCCCTCCCCGCCCCTCCCTCCCACGGCCAGGGAACTTCATCAGACTGGCTAAGGTACGCACCCACGCGCGGCAGGCACTTTCTCCGCTCCACGTGTCGTGGAGCCGGTGTCTCCGTCCCTTTCGCAGCTGTTTCTGGGACCAGAGGAGACGCGTCTGCCCGGCCGCCTGCCCGGCCTCCTCCCCTTGGAGGCCCGAAGACTGCAGACCCCTCCCCAGACTTCCCTCCCCTCGTCTGCAGGAAGTTCCCTTCGGGACCGGGAAAGCTGGACGCCCCCCTCCCCTCGAGGGACGCAGGAGAGGCTTTTGCTCTCTCTCCTGCCAATCAAGGAGGGCAGCGCATCCCGCTAAGCAGCTGCAGCCGTACCTGTGTTGGCAAACACTGCGTGACGCCCCCCGGAGCCTCGGCTGACCGGAGCGGGGCCACCACGGCTAAGTCCCGACGGCAGGCATCGCGCGAGGGCACGCGAAGCTCGGCCCAGCCCTGATGCTCAAGCGGCCCCTCGGCCCCCTTGTCTGGGCTGGAGCGGGAGGAGATCTCAAGCGGCAGTTTTGGCAAGGAACCGCCCAAGCAGCCCCCTTCCTTCTGAGCCCCAACCCCCCCCCCAAATAAAGCTCAAGCCCTGCTGTTCTCAAAGCCCCTCCCCGTAACGGCTGGGAGGCCGTGGACGGTGCAGTAACCTCAAGGGACCCCAGGGTGTTGGAGGGTTGTGTGCAGAGGGAACCGCAGCCCGCGCCCCTCCCCTCTTCACAAGCCTCCCTTCTTTTAGACAGAGGCTCTTCCGTGCTTGCCTTAGAACAGGCTCTGCTGACTGGGGTTGGTTCCCCCTTTGGCCCATGGAGCAAATTCAGCCCCCCGTTGGGGAAGCCCTGGATGGATCTGTTCCCAAACCAAGAGGATGGGGGGGGATCCGTTTCCCCTGCAAAGGCAGCAGAGCCCACAGCCCAGCCGTGCGGGGAAGCCTCCGCAAAGCAGGATCCACACAGCCAGGAGGGCCACGCCAGGGAGATCGAGGCACAATGTGGCTGAGCGTGGGTTGCGCCTTCCCAGTGGCCACCGTGGCCTGGGGGGGCCAGACCCCAAGGGCTCCCAGCTGGCATTGCAGAGAGCGGGTGGGAATCCCGACATGCTCAGAGGGCGCCAGGTTGGGGAAGAGAGGCCTGCAGCGAAACGGCTGATGGACTCTTGTGCCAGAATGCCTTCCACACACACAGCCCCTCCCACCTTTTCCAAAACAACAAAAATAGCCCCAGTGGAGGTCTCACTGCTGGGTGGGGGTCTGCATCAGCCAGGGACCTTCCCAGTCACTGCCTTGTAGGGGAAGCTGCCCAAAGCCCCCACACACACACACACACTCCCCAGCAAGAGGCAGGAAAGGTCACTCCTTTGATCCGGTACCCTGACCCCTAAATACCCACTCAAAGAACGAGCTGGGCAGAGCAGGGAAAGGGCCCCGCTGCCCCTCTCCAGAGGAGAAACAGCCACTCTTGAGGGCACTTTCCGGTCGCCAAAGGCAGCCGCAGCTGTCCACGGAAAAGCCACCGCAACCTCTTCGTCATGGTTCGGCTTTCAGCTTTGCAAGGGGACGTGGGGGGGGGGCACCACCACAAGGTTCACCTGGAAGGGGAGACAGCAGGGAAGACGGCCTTGGCTGCCTGTCCAGCCGGCTGCAGGCTCACCCTTTGAGAAAACGCTCAACTCCTCCCCTGCAGCACCCCGGACCCCAGTGCGAGTCACGTCCTGCTTAGCAAGCTCCCTCATCTGCTTCTGCCTTCGCTTCCCCAGCTGCCACAAGAGGCTTGGCCGTGGCTGCCCTCCTCTCCTGCCGCGCTTAAACTGGCTGCTTGGCAAGGAGGACCCGCTTGTGCCCCGTCAGCGTCCCTGGCCTTGGCACCTCCTCAGCTGGAGCGAAGCATGTTGCTTGCATGCCCCAGCTTGCCCGTCCCTGGTTCGGATTGCACCCTCCACCCATCCTCAAGGACCTCGCAGCAAACCTCTTCCTCCATTCCCAAAGCCATCCCAGAGAAGGCTGGCGGGGCTCCTGGGGGGGGGAGTCCTCCTGAGTCCTCCCCCTCCACCAGGTGTGAGCCTCAGCTGCCCCGGAGAGACTGTGATTTTTCTCATGACTTCTCAGTGACTTTTGTTACCTCTGGATACAGTTGGGTCAGGAGGTTTTGCTTTGAGATTTTCTTAAGGTTGCTGGCTTTCCGTTGGGGTCTTGATGTGGTCCTTTAATTCCCCCCCCCCCGAGATGCCCATTCACCTCTCTGGGCTTTGGAAACAAGCAGGGACCCCTGCGCCCCTCCCCCGCAGCCGCCTCTGAAGGGCCAGGAGCTCCTGCAGCTGCTGCCTGGTGGGGCCAGAAACAAGCAGAGCTCCCAGCTCTGCGTCCCAGGACAAAATGCCCACGGCCTCACCCCACCCCCCGCCTGTCCCCTCCCCATGGCCCCCCTGCTGCTGCCCCCCTTGGTTTGGCTGAAGGTTTATTAATTGACAGGGTCAGTTTGACGTCACCCCTTATTTTATACCGATTTCCTGAGGAAGTCCGTCTTCTGCAGAGTAAGGGAGGCTTGACTCACTCACCTCCTGACCCGATGTTGTGATAACGCCCCCCCCCACACACACAGAGAGATCTATGTTTCTTATATTATTATTATTATTATTACTATTATTATTATTATTATGTAATAAATTTATAAGAAATCACTGGGCTGTTGTTTGGTTATTGCTGCTATTGAGAGGTGGTGTCAGACCTGCCTCAGCTTGGACTTCTAAGCAAAAACGATCCTTAAGTCCATTTGTTGAGAAAGGGATAGTTTGCAAGAAGTGGATTACAGTAGCGCAAAGCCAGAACTGAAGAGTTCACGCCAGATTTTTGCCAGTTAAACTTTCCTCCCTTGGTCTCTTCCCATTGTTTGTCTCTCCTTGTCCAATCAAGTATAAAAGAGATGTTTTGGAAACAGTCACTCTACGTGGTAGCATTCTTCTCCTTGCAGACGTGTCGGTTCTCACAGTTCAGTGTCAGTTTCCCCCAGGCCTTCTCCCTCCCTTCCAGCCCCCCCTCTCCCCCCTGGGTTCTTGGCAGACTGGCAATAAGTTCTGACAAGTGGGATTCAATGCTAGGACAGTACAGATAGTCCTCGCTTGAACATCTATTTGTTTAGTGACTGTTCAAAGTTACAAAAGCAGTGAAAAAAATAACTTATAACTGGTCCTTGCACTTATAACCATTGCAGCATCTCCACTGTCACATGATCAAAATTCAGGTGCTTGACAAACCAACGTGTATTTATGGTCATTGCAGTGTCCCAGGGTCACATGATCCAGCCAGCTTCCAACCAACAAAGTCAACGGGGGAAGCTGGATTCACTTAACAATTGCAGTGTTAAACAATTGTGGCCAAAAAAAAGGATAATAAACGTGAGTGTGGCTGCCTTGCTTAACAATGGGCATTCTGGCCCCAGTTGCACTCATCGTCAGACCTGCCCCAGCTTAGACATTGAGGAAAGAAAGAGCCTCGACTCCCGTTTGTTTGAAGCGAGAGGCCCTTGGACTAAAGTTAAGTAGTTGCAGTGAAAGTGAAGCTGGATCTGACTATTCCCAGGCAAAGGTTACCCTTTTCCCCCTGTCCCTGGCCCTTCCCCTTTGGCCCAGGCCATCGGTGTCCAGTGGGATGCTCTTTTGATGCCTTGGGAACGGCTCAGGCGTTTGGCATCTCTCACTCTGGTTTTGCATTCGGTTCCCGGGCCGGGTGTCCTTGGAGGCTGGCTCCTTCCTGTTTGGCACCTGTGGTTCTTGTCATGTCACCCCCTCTGCTGCTTATCTTCCCCTTCTCAGGCCCACATCTTGCTGCCCCCAATGCTTCCCCCCCCTCCCTCCCTTGCAATTGATGGAGCTGAAGAGAGCGGGTCTGACCGTCATCGGATGAGGCCTCCCTCTCCAGGTGTCCAGACTTTGCCCTGCACAGGTACCGTTTAAAGGCACCCATAAATGAGGGCTGTGGGGAGCCAGCGCTAGTCTGCTCAACAACTGGTTGCCCATGGTTGTTAAGTGAATCTGGCTCCCCCCTCCCCCCCTTGACTTTGCTGGTCAGAAGGTGGCCAAAGGGGATCGTGTAATCCCAGGACACTGCAACCGTCGTAAGTCCAGGCCAGTTGCCAAGCCTCTGAATGTTGACCCTGTGACCCTGGGGATGCTGCAAAGGTAGCGGAGGAGGAGAAAGGGCCGTGTCACTTTTTCCAGGGCCTCCTTTGTAACTTTGAACGGTCACTAAACGAAGTGCTATGTATTCATGCACCACGGGGCCACCCCTCCCCCCGCCTGCAAGCAGAGCCTGAAGACGCCCTGGGGCGAGGCTCCCATTTTAGCCCCAAGCCAGGCGCAGGGCACCCACGGGGCTGCTGGGGGTCCCTTACAAGCCCAGCAGCTGCCAGACTAGGTGCCATTGGGCTCACGGCTGTCTTTTAGGCCAGGCCAATCAATCCATCAGAAGAGAGCTGGAAGGGGCCTCGGGGGTCTTCTAGTCCAGCCCCCTGCTCAAGCAGGAGACCCTCTCCCATCCAGGCTCTTCTTAAAAGCCTCCAGGGATGGAGCCCCCACAACCCCTGGAGGCAAAAGCTGCTCCACTGATTGATTGCCCTCCCTGTTAGGAAGTTCCTCCTTAATTCCAGGTTGCTTCTCTCCGTTGCTTCTTGTTCTGGTGCTTTGGAAGATCATTTGACCCTCCTCTTCTTTGTGGCAGCCCCTCAAATACTGGAAGGCTGCTCTCATGTGTGTCCCCCCCTCCCCAACCCTTCTTCCCTCCAGACTGGCCATGCCCAAATCCAGACCTCATGGATGCCCGCCGACACTCGCAGGCGCCACAATCACACAGCCTCGTGGTGACACCAAGCATATATTTTATTGAAAGTCCAACTCATGACAAGGCAGTGAGTAGGGAGGGTCCCTAGTCCGGTTTGTACAAGTCCCTGCTCCTGGTGGGTGAAGTTACAGATAAATATCGTTACATGAACAGACAGCAGTGGCCACTAACGCTCAGCTCGGACCGGGTCCAGGCAGGCAGGCTGGCAAGCAGATGCGTTCACCAGGCACAGCAGGGGCGTGGAGGGGGACAGAGAGGAGAGCCAGGGAGGGGGGGGTCTCCCGAGGGGCCTGCAGCCAGGCTGACCCTCTACCAGTGCCCTGGGGGCTCAGCAAAAGAAAACTAGCGGGGGGGGCTCCTGGGTTCTCTGCAAATGGTGATGCGTGGAGTAGTCCTTGCTCATCTCTTCACCCCCTCCCCCACCAGAAGGGGCCTCCTAGCCACAGCAGGAGCAGAGGGAAGGAAGGAGCCCTCTGCACACACACCCCGGACAGGTGGACCCCCATTTCCCCACTTCCACCAAGGAGCTGCCTGCAGAAACGCCCTGTGGGTTCCCGGCTGCCATGCAGCATGCGGGGGGGGGGTCTATCTTGCACTCCCCCCAACTCAGCTTTGCCCCTGGCAGGTGAGAATTAGCAGGAAAATATGCGGGGGTGGGGGTAGGGGGTGGGCAGGTGATGGGGGGGAGGTGTGCGCACACATACAGCCCCTCTTCCTGAAAAACTGATCTACGGAGCCAGCGCAGCGAGGCCAGGCAGAGCGGGGAATGGGGGAGGCATTGCCCTCCCCCACAAGAAGGAAGGGAGGGAGGCTGGCAGATGGAAGCCCTTTCCCCAGGCAAGCTCCTTCGAGGGAGGGGCCCATCCCTCCCAGCCTTCCTTCCAGCCCAAACAAGGGACCTCATACAAAGGCCGTAGTTCTTGGGAAGCCCCCCCCCAAACAAGCAGGAAAGCTATGCCTTCTCAGGGTCCTACAGCCCCCCTCGCACCCCCATTTCCTCCCTACCAAGCACCCTCTGAGAGGCTGGCCTCTGGCTGCCCCCCTGACCACACTGAGACATTGGGGGGGCAGGTGGGGAATTGGGAAAGGGGGAGAGAGGGCAGGATGCCCACCAGGCTAGCCTGGGCCCCAAAGCCCCCAATGCCAGGCCCCACTCGTGCAGGGAAGTCGTGGGCTCAGCTGCCGGGCAGGACTCAGGTTCTGGGTCCGTCTCTCTGAAGGGGCGTGAAACCGGGGAGGGGGGAGGGGCTGTCCTCCAGCTCACGTCCTACTCCAGGTATATGTCTTCTGTGGGGCAAGCAAACTCAAGGTGCTCCTGGTAGTATTCCTGAAAGGCGCGGCTACAAAGAGGAGGAAGAGCTGAGTTAGTAGTAACCCTGTTCAGTGGGGGAGAAGGCCACACACGCCTGCCCTCCCCCACTTACCTGGGAACCCCCAAGACAAAGGGGAGAGAGAGCCCATGGGCATGCACACATCCAGGACCCCTAATCCCCCCTTTCTTTGAGGAGACCAAACTCCCCCCCCCCAGGAGAAGAAACACGTAGCTTGGCACAATCTGTCCATAGGAGCCACGGAGGGTCTCCCACAGCACTCACTCCCACCCCCACCAGGTGTACCACTTGGGGTGGTGCCTAGCTCACACCAAGTCCCAGCAGTGTCCCAAGATAGGTGGGGCTGCCCCTGTGCCAATAGGTGCCGTGGGAGGGGCTGCTGCTGCTGCTATTGAGACCCCTCCCTGGGTGAGGTCATCTCTTTGGGCAAAGACGGGCTGAGGAGACTTGGGGTGCAAGGAACGGATTTGGTGCCATCCGAATCAGAAGGCCAGATCGTTCTCCACGCCCAAGAAGACCCCGCCTCACCCCTCTAGAGGGGCACAGCTGGATCGTTAGGAGCCTTCACCCGGCCCAACCCCACCAGCACCCCAGCAAAGGAGGGAGGGGCGGAATTGCTGTTGGGCCACCTGCTCTCCCTTCGTGGCAGGGCGAGACTGGGGGGCTCTGGGCACCTGGCACTGGCACTTCAGCCATCTTGCCAATTCGGGTCCCCTCAGCCTGAAGGGTTGCTCTGCCCTGAAGAGTTGGGGTGCCTGTTGCTGCTAGGACACCCTCCGCCTCCTTGGGTGGCACCGACGTTGCTGCAGCAGCACCTCCCTGCCCACTTACCCGACACACTCAGCCACAGGCCGCATGGACTCCTGCGAAACGAAGACGTGGCAGGCGAAGCGACTCAGGACGGGGTGCTTGGTGATGAATCCAAAATAGCTGCAGGAGAAGACCAGCAGTGGTGAGGCCAAGTGGGCAGAGCAGCCCCTGATCGCACAGCTGCCAAGGGGGAGGGGCAAAGGGCACCTCTGTCGAGCTGGGAGGGCCGGGGGAAGGAAGGAAGGAAGGAAGGAAGGACGGAAGGAAGGAAGGCCAGCAGCCATGTTTGCCCAAAAGAGCCTGGCCCAGTGGCCGGTGCCAACCCTGCCTCCTTGGTTCTGCAGAGTGTCGGAGGCCGTACGACACCAGAGTCTCAAACCCATCCTGGCACCAGCAGCAGCACCAGCTCTGTGTGGCTTTGCCATTGCCCGCCTTTCCCGCCACAGAGCCTTGGCTGACCGGTGCCAGCAGCTGCCATGGAGTGAGCAGACCCACAAGAGGGCTCCAGTGGCCCATTTGCAAAGAGAGGGGCCCCCCACCACTGCTGCATTTCCCTCCACAGGGGCAGAACCTGCCAATTAAGCCCGTGCCATCCCAAGCGGGCACCCCTTGCAGAAGGAGCCACTCACCAGCTATTGCGAGGATGGCAGCCGCAGAAGGAGACATTCTTCATCTGGAAGAAATGGCTGCAGCGCTCCAACTAGGAGGGAGGGAGGGAGGGAAGGAAAGGGGCAGTGAGGAGGCAGCCATGCCAGCCGCCCCTGCCCAGCCTTGAGTAGGAGGGCCTTTCCGAAGTCACTGTCATGGGTGCCCATCTGACCTGGCCTTCTTGCCCACTCAGAGGCTACGTCCCCCCACAATCCGTGGAGCTTGGCATGGGCATTGGGGGCCCCACCAGCAAAAGAGCCAGCCAGCGCTGTGCCCCATAGGCTTCAAAAGATTCTGGGCACAGCCCTGCCTCTGCCCATTGCACCTCTGGGACAAAGAGGTGGCCGAAAGAGGGGAATCCAGGCCATCGGTGGGGAGGGCCAAGAGAGCTGGCGGCCACCCCCCATCAAAGGTTTGCCCCTCCTCTCCAGGGAACTCTCCAGGGAACTGGGCAAGAGCCCAGCCTCCCACCAGTCAGGGCACAATGGCTGCGCCAACCTCCCTGCCAAGCCCTCCTGGCCTTGGACCAGGCCGTCCTGCAGCAGGCGTCACATGGTTAATAAGCTAACAAGCATTTAGGTGTGGCCAAACTGAGTTTGCCCAACCCCTTAGAGCCCCACCAGTCTCTCCCGCCAAAGCGGCTGAAGGCAGCCAGCGGTGACTCTGAGCAGGTGAGCAGAGAGTTTCTGCAGGTGGAAGGCAGGTAGAGTTGAGTCTGCAGCTGACAAGGCTGGCTCCTACTCGGAAGTAGCCCCCGCTCCCTTTCCAATGGCCCCCTCCCCTCCCCTCCCCTCCTCCCCATGGCAGACCCTCACCTCTTCGTCCTGACTGTATTCATTGACGGTCAGAATGAGTTTGATGCCCTGCAGGCTGATTTCCAGGTCACAGGTGGCTGGAGGCCTCAGGTGGACGGTCAGCTTCCGGGTGGTGGCAATCTGCAGAGAGGAGCAGAGCAGGGCTCCACCAACCCTGGCAAGCGGGACCCTGCACGGAGGACCCCTCCCCACAGGACTCACACACAGGTTGGCCTAAACCTATTCGCTGGGCAAGAATAACCTGGGGTTCGGGTCAGGTGATGGGTACCCAGACATCCCAGGGCAGGGAGCACGCGTGTTAAGCGTCAAGCAAGGCTTCCTTCCAGCATTGGCTCAGCCCGGGGCCTCCCCCAGGGCAGCTGGAAGGAGACCATCAGCCCCGAAAAAGGACTGGCAGAAACAGGAGGCCACCCGATCATTCTCTACACACCACGACTCTCACAATCGGAATCTGCCATGGAAACCTGGACAGCAATGAGTCAGAGAAGGTTCCGGTGCCAGGAAGGGGTGATTCTAGCCAGGTCTGTTTAAACTGGAGCCTGATCCAGGGCAAGATCCCCCTGGCTCTGCTCTCCCAAGGAGAAGCTGGACAGCCAGATCCATAGGAACCATGGAGGTTATTGCCAATATTGGCAACACAAAAGTTGGTGGATCCTATCAACGGGGACCGTGGGAACATCCCAGAAACTTTGCATCCTCTGGTGAGAGACGGACCCTCCGAAGGTGCCCTGGAAGCCTGTAAGAACTACGTCCCCTTGAGGGCAGTGCTGCCCAATGACTAAGTGACCTAAATATCCGGCCACAGGCTTAGCCACTCTAGTAACCGCTCATACATCATTTAATTTTATTCATCGCTCATATTGGGTTTTTTAAAATAATTCACTGTAATCCCAAAGGTGCTTATTCAAAAGGCAACTGGACTTTCTTGGTTTTTTCCTTGAAGACATTTCACTTCCCACCCGAGAAGCTTCTTCCGTTCTAAAGAAGTTCTTCAGTTCTGAAGAACTGAAGAAGCTTCTTGAATGAGAAGCGAAACGTTTTCCAAGAAAAAAACCAAGAAAGTCCGGTTGCCTTTTTTAAAAAAAAACCTTTAGGACAACCCTGACCTGGATGACTGAATTGCCATAGAAATTCAGTGTAATGATACACATTTTACGTGCTGTTTTTGTGAATCTTGTGCACTAATGCCATATTCTGTTAGCCCCATTGGAAGGAATAAAATTGAAGACGCTGGAAGAAGGCTGCTGGCTCTTGCGCTTAGGGCGGTGCAGGCCCAGCCCCGCTAAGGCAGCCTTGGCGCCCAGACCCCTCAGCGCCCCACGGGACTCACCTTCTGCATGGCTGCACACAGAATGCCGTTGCCCTGATGGTAGGGCACCTCCACCGAGCCCAGGAACTGGACGTTGAAGTGCTCCACCCAGCAGGGGTTCCGCTTCAGCCCTGGGAGGAATGCCCAGAGTCACATCTGGCCTGGCCTCCTAAAGGGACGCGTCCCCCGCCTCTGGCACCCCCCACCCATGGAGGACCATGCCAAAAAGGGAGGTGAGTCCGGAAGGAGGCCCCGGGACGCTTCTTGGGCCCATTTCCCACCACCTTCATCTCCTTAGGGACCTCCGGATGGGGAGGCCCCCAGGACCCCCCAAGTCTCGATCTGGCTTTGCAAGGCTGAGCCCTGCGTTTCCATCTCACGTCACAAGGTCCTGAAAGTACCAAAACTACGGATCTGGTCCTCAAACACGAGCCGGCCCTGAGCGGCAGCAGCCAAAAAAGCTAATACAATCCTCGGTTGCATAAACAGAGGCATAGAATCCCAATCACCTGAAGGATTAGTACCGCTTTTTAAAGTCTTACTAAGGCCACCCCTGGAATCCTGCATCCAGTTTTGGTCACCACATTAGAGAAGAGGTGTTGAGACTTTGGGAAAAGTGCAAGAAGAGCAACTAAGACGAGGAAAGGCCTGGAGACTAAAACAGGAAGAAAGATGGCAGGAGCCGGGCATGGCCAGTCTAGAGAAAAGAAGGACTGAGCGGGACAGGATAGCAGCCTTCCAGTATTTGAGGCAAAGTATTTGCCCCAAAGAGGAGGGGGTCAACAAGTGGTGGGTTGCCCCCGGTTCAGACTGGTTCGCAAAAACCGGTAGTAAAACCAGCAGGAGATTCCGCCCACTGACCCGGATGTCATGGTAGTGATCTGGGCATATGCACTGCGGGCGTCATGCGAGCCGGTAGTAAAGGTAAGTAGAGCCAGGGGTGAAATGCTCCCGGTTCAGACCGGATCGCCCGATCCAGTAGCGATGGAGGCGGGTGGTTCGGAGAACCCGTAGCAAAAATCCCTGCACCCCCCACCCGCTTCCATGCCCCACTGAGCTGCATGATCATCAGAGGCTTTTTTTTAAAAAAGCTTTTTTTCTACGACGTCTTCGGCCAAAACAATGCTTTTAAAAGTAAAAAAAAAAAAAGCCTCAGCTGGGATTGTCAGAGCCTTTTGAAAGAGGTGGTAGAAAAAATGGTTTTAAAAGTTAAAAAAAAAAAAATTGGCCACGCCCACCCAGTCACATTACCCCCACCCCACCAAGCCACGCCCACAGAACCGGTAGTAACAAATTTTAAATTTCACCACTGGGTCCACCGATTCTCCCAAACACCCAAAGGCCGGACAAGAAGCAACGGATGGAAACTGATCAAGGAGAGAAGCAACCTGGAACTAGGGAAAAACTTCCTGACAGCGAGAACAATTAACCAGTGGAACAGCTTTTGCCTCCAGAAGTTGTGGGGGCTCCAACACCCACAGAGTTTTGAAGAAGAGACTGGATAGCCCTTTTTCTGAAAGGGTGGAGGGTCTCCTGCTTGAGCAGGGGGTTGGACTAGGAGACCTCCAAGGTCCCTTCCAGCTCTCTTCTGCTGTTGTTAAGCAGGACCTGGCTGGTCCTTGTGGTCAGCACTCAAGGCAGGAGACCCTCTCCCATCTCTTAACCCCTTGTATTTATGTCTGGAAAGTCCACCATGGAGGTGGGAGCAGGGATGGCCAACCTGCAAGGCTCTCTTGTCTTTCTGCCTCAGCCTTGTCCCCCCTTCTGAGCCTCAGCACCCAGAAAGAGCATCTCCCCACGCCCCCCCCCCCGAGGGGCTTCCTCTTCTCAGCCAGCCAGCCCAGCCCCAGCAGCCAGCGAGCAAGAGCCCAAGCCCAGCGGGCACTCTGTGGGGCCTTAGGTTGCTGCTACGCTACCAGGCACACCGTGAGCAGCTACAGAGGAAGCGAGGCAGGTTCTCCCCCTTCGCCCTCCCCGTCCCCTGCGGCGTACCTGCCACGTCCCTGGCCTGGCTCACCACCTCATGGGCATAGAAGGCCGGGAAAATGCCACGCTCCCCCGTGCGCATGTTGTAGCCCCGGTACCAGTAGTCGTCCTCCTCCAGCTCCACCAGGATCGGGTCGTCCACGTCAAGCTCCAGCTCGTCTTCGTGGCGAGGGATGAACCTGGAAGAGAGAACAGCCCCAGGGGGCATTTCAGGAGGCCAGCCGGCCCCCTCCGCTCCTTTCTGCCCCGGCCGACAGCCATTAACACGAGCACCCCCGAAGGTGCTTTTTTCCAACAGGCACCCGGACTTTCTTGTGTTTTTTTCCTTGAAAACATTTCGCTTCTCATCCAAGAAGCTTCTTCAGTTCTAGCTGAAGAGTTGAAGCTAGAACTGAAGAAGCTTCTTGGATGAGAAGCGAAATGTTTTCAAGGAAAAAAACACAAGAAAGTCCGGGTGCCTGTTGGAAAAAAGCACTTTTGGGACAACCATGTCCTGGTTGAGTGAGAATCTCTGTGGACATTGAACACCTTGGCGTGGAGAGTAAAGGCCTCTGGCAGGAGATGTCAAGTGAGACCGGCCCAACCCAGCGGGCAGTTGGAGGTCCCAAATACAGAGGAGAGACACCCTGCAGGTGGCCAGAGGGCCCTCTTGAGGCCTTGCTGTCATACCTAGGAGGCGGTCAAGGGGGCATCGGCTCCTTCTTCGCCGGGCTTCTGCCTCCCCTCCCAAACTCCCTGCCCTGGATCAGTCCAGGAGGAGCACCCCAGGGGAGTCTCCTCCCACAACTCACCTGAACACAGCTCGGTGGGTCTGTTCTCTCTCCTCTCCGTTCACCATGCAAGAAAACAGACCGAAGGACTCTGTGCCTGGGGGCAGAGAACGCATCGCTGGGGAAGCCCAATCAGAGGAAATGGGGGGGGGAGTGGGGAGTCTGGCTGCTCAAAGCGGGGACCAGCCAGGGCAGGGGAAGCCAGCAGCCTCCGGGAGGACAAATGCCCATCACGCGGGTACAGCAGGAGGCACTGGCTGAGCCAGCAAAATAAGCTGGAGGAGACAGCAAAGGCTGGAGTTTTGGGGACCAAGGAAAATACAGGCAGTCCTTGACTTATGACCACAATTGAGCCCGAATTTCTATTGCTAAGTGAGACATTTATTAAGGGAGTTTTGCCCTGTTTTACAACTTTCCTTGCTTGAAGTGAATCTTTGTTGGTTTTCAGTTAGCGTCACAATTGTTAAGTGACTCTGGATTCCCCCTGGACTTTGCTAGTCAGCAGGTCACAAAAGGGGATCAAATGACCCCCCCAAGCATCATAAATGTGAGTCAGTTGCCAATCGATGGTCATAAGTGGGGGAACCGGTCATAAGTCACTTTTTTAAGTGATGTTGTAACCTTGAACTGTTACTAAATGAATGGTTGTAAGTCGAGGACTGCCTGTACATGCAAAGGCACGGAAGGGGCTAAATGCCACAGTTGCTGTTCCGGTCTCCTCAAAAGCCTCGCTTTCCCACCCACACCCACCCACCCCCGGTCTCCCACTTTCACCCCTACTCACTGGAGGAGCGGGAGGTGCTGTTGACAAAGACATTGAGGAACTTCTTGGAGAAGTGGAGGTCGGCCTCCGGGGAGGAGTCTTCCGAGGAGGAGCTGCGCCCGTCAGGAGCCCCCAGCCCTTCCCCAAAGTCACTGGCGGCGTCCTCCGGGTCAGTGGCGTCGCAGGCACGGAGCAGCTCGCTGTCGTCGCTCAGCACAGAAGTGCATCGCCTGAGGCTGACCAGCTCCAGCTGGGTGTTCTCGTCCACCACCAGGGTGTACTTGACCGAGTCGTAGGCCAGGGAGTCGTCCAGCATCACTGCGGGCGGCGGGAGGGAGAGCTCCTGGCTGAAAGGGGACCCTTTCAGGCTGCCCAGGCAGGGCACCATGTCCTCTTCAGGGGAATAGGACAGGCTGAAGCAGCGGTTGGTCTTGGCAGTGGAGACATCCAGGCCTTCCTTGGGTTCTAACCGGATGTCGTCGATCATGTCGTTGTCCTCCAAGATGCCCGAGTCCAGGTCCCCATCGATGGCACCTTCCTCCTCCTCCTCCTCCTCCTCCTCCTCCTCCTCCTCCTCCGTAGTCGGGTCAGCCTTGCCGGAGGGCTCCTTGGGGGGCAGGATTTTGGTGGCAACAGGGTTGACCCAGCAGCCGGAGTAGGGCCGCCCTGGGAAGACGGGCGCAATGACGTCATTTGTGGAGTTGCTCATGAGCAGGTAGGGCCCCGTGTGCCCTGCCTGAGGACCCTTCTCCACTGCAGGCTGGGCCCCCAGCGGCTTCTCCTCCTCGGCCCCCTGCAGCGAGCAGCGCAGCGTCTCCATGTCCACCAGCTCGATGCTCTGTTGGGGGCAGGGCTGGGGGTCATTCAGGGCCTCGCTGGGCATCTCTGGCTCCAGGTCGGAGGCCGGAGAAATTGTGTCGGAGAGGGAGTGAGCAGCCGGGAAGCATTCGTCAGCACACTTGATGGGATAGGAGCCCTCTGAGATCATTTTGTTCACCAGGTTGCTGAGCAGCCACGGAGAGTCCGAATCCTCACTCAGGTCAGGTTCCGACTCCGAGTCCGATTCAGAATCATATTCGCTGTTCCCTTCCTCTTCTGCCCCGTCGCAGAGGAGCTGATGCCCCACTGGCAGGTAAAAGGACCGCCGCAGGCTTTCCAGACTGTGGTCAGGGTTGATCTCCAGCTCCAGATGGCCTGAAGGAGGCAGCTCAGTCTGGTCGACGGGCACCGAGGGGTCTTCATAGAACTCCTCTATTTTCAGGGGGGGCAGGCTCTCCTCTGTGGGCAGCCGCGTGCCCTCCTCTTCTTTCTTGGCATCCAGCAGGAGGGCATCTTTCAGGCCCATCACGCCCGGGGCATCCAGGTCCGCCTCCAGGTCACCCTCGGAGCCCGGGGAGCTGGCCTCCTCGATGGAATTGGTGAGGTGGGAGGACCGGCCACTGCTGCTCTCGCTGCTCACGTCCAGCTCCGTTTCGGAGATGCTGGAGATCATGTTGCTAGCCAAGCGGCTCCCGTTCGACGCGAAGGCTGCCTCAATTTCCCCCTCCACGTCGGAGTCGGAGCTGGGGGAGCTGAGGTCCTCACAGTGCTGGGTGCACGGGGGGAAGGCCTTGGAGGTCCGGCTGGTGAGATCGGCCTCTATGCCGGGGTCCGAGGAGGGAGACGTGGTATCGGAGGAGGCAGAGGGCAGTCCTCGCAAAGTGCCCTCTCCTTCGGAGCTCAGTGGGGCAGCCACTTCTCGTACTGGGCTTGCGTGGGGTTCTACGGGCTCTCCGGGTGCACCATCCCTCGGGCGCTTGATAGGCTCGCCCTGAGAGAGCGGGGCACGGACCCCACCCACGGGGGCTCTGTGCCCTGCTGGCTCCCCAGCCAAGCAGGCTCTCTCCTCTTTCTCCTGGCACGCCACAGCATCCCTCTGAAACTGGGCACAGTAGCTCTCTGTGGCGGGGGATCTGTGAGGGCTGCGGCTGTGGGGCTGGGAGGCGGAACTGTGGGGCGGAGGGCTGCTCCGAGCTTCAGGAGGTTTTCCGGATGTTGCGCTGATCAAGACAGAAGGAGGCTGCAGGCCGGCCTCCCTGGAGACAACGTTCATGTTATAATCCTCCCCCCCAGGGGGGCCTCTCTGCAGACCCTGGCTATTGCCTTCGGCATCGAAAAGGGGGGGCTTGCCAGGGGCCTGGGACACAGCCGGCCCTTTGCTGCTCTGGCCATCCCTGCAGGGTCCGTCCTGGAGACAAGCGTGCAAGGGAGACGGTCGCTCTGCGGAGGAAAGACAGCGGATCCGTTTAGGCCTTGAAAAATTCAGCCATTTTACGCTCTTATCAAAAGTCTGGAAACTTTTTTCCCCTTTTTGACCCAAAATAAAGGAATCTGTTAGCACAACCCGGTGGGAATCTTCAGCCCATTTTTTAATCAGTAACATCTGGTAGAAGAAGGCCTGAAATGCCCTTAATGCAGTTTAGTGCTCCCCCCCCCCCAGATGGCTGGAAGGGAGGAGGAAGGGCAGGGAAGGGTGCTGCCCCCCACCCATCACTGATCCTCACCCCACTCTCCTGCCAGCTCTGGTAGGAAGGCAGCTGCCGAATTTGGGCTGGCCACAGATGGGTCAGTCAAGCCGTAGTTGCCCACCGTTCTCCCTGTTGGGGAGGGGGTCGCTCAGCTTCAAACCCCTCTGCGTTTTCCAGACCCCAGTGCTTCTGGGGCCCCCTCAGTAGAGACATGGGGAGGAGATGCCAGCAGGGGAATTCCATCAAGTAAACCCAGGCTGGTTACTCGTTGTGAGCTGAGCTGCTTTGTCTTTTCAAGAGAAAAAGGGTTGACATCTTTGCTTAATGTTAAAAATGTTTCTCAGACAAGCCTTGAGGCTGATTCCTCTCCCCAGCAGGGGCTGTTCCTGAGATGGGGGCTAAGCCCCCTGTGCAACCAGGGTCTGAGCCGCCCACAAGCGAGCCGAATGAAAAGCCACCTGGGTCTTTGGGTCCCTAGAAGAAACGGGAGACCTCACCTGTATGGGAGACCGAGGAAGAGGAGGAAGAAGACGAGTGCAGCAGGGTCTCCTGCCACGTGGCCCGCTGCACGGGGGGAGCCACGTTGCAGCCACTGTTGTTGTTGTTCAGGGAATCCTGGACGTGGGGGAGAAAAAGAACAGAGCAACTCAGTGGCGCAGCATCTAAGAGGAAAGTCCCCACTTTATGACTTGCCGGCTCGGCACATAGCTTGGCTGCCTTCAAGGCCCTGGATCAGAACCAGGGAAGCACCAGAACTGGGACTCCATGTTAGCTGGCAAGGATACAGGTGCTGCTCCATGACCTTGGAGTCTTAGTGGACAACCAGCTAAATAGGAGCCAGCTGTGTGCGGCGGCAGTCAAAAAAGCCAACGCAATCCTAAACGGCATTAACAGAGGGATACAACCCAGATCAAGGGAGGTACTAATACCACTCTATAAATCCTTAGTAAGCCACACCAGGGGTGGGTTCTACTTACCTTTACTACCAGTTTGCAACGGGGCCACACACACGCGCTCTTCTGCGCAAGCAGAGAAGCATTTTCATGACGTCAGGGTCAGTGGGCGGAGCCTCCCACCGGTTTTACTACTGGTTCTATAGAACCGGTGAGAACTGGGGGCAACCTACCTCTGGGCCACATCTAGACTACTACACCCAGTTTTGGTTCCCACACTATAAAAAAATGTTGAGACTCTAGAAAAAGTGCAGAGAAGAGCAACCAGAATGATGAGGGGACTGGAGGCTAAAACACACGATGAACGGTTGCAGGAACTGGGCCTGGCTACTCTGGTGAAGAGAAGGACATTTTCTGTCAGCGAGAACAATCCACCCTTGGAACGGAAGTTGCCTTCAGAAGTTGTGGGAGCTTCATCACTGGAGGCTTCCAAGAAGAGACTGGACTGCCATCCGTCAGAAATGGTGTAGGGTCTTCTGCTTGGGTGGGAGGGGGTTGGACTAGATGACCTCCAAGGTCCCTTCCAACTCTGTCAATCTTATCTAATCTAAAACCTCCTGCAGCACTTTTACATTCAGAATTGAAATTTTTGATGGAGTATAATGTCCTGCAATAGAGTGTCTCCAGCTTGGGTTTTTATCTTTGGGGTGATTTGAACAATATTACGACTTTAGCTTTAGGGTTAGTATTATTCCACTCGATACAGAGCTCTCCAAATTTGGCCACTTTAAGACTCGTGGACTTATTGTGGGAGTTGAAATCCACGAGTCTTAAAGTGGCCAAGTTTGAAGACTCCTGTGCTAGAATATTCTCTACAGAACTGACACCTTAGCAGGCCACCCAGGATGATGCTTCATCTTTTTAATCCACTGTTTCTTTGACTGCTTGTTTGATGCAACTCTTGGACGAAGAAAGGATTGATTGACTGAATTGGTGACCCTCAACCAACCGTTGATTTTAAGTGACTTTTCTAAAGCCCCTCCTGGGTTGCTCTGCCCCAGTCAGCATACAGCACTGTTTTTGTGTCTTGGTTCGTCTAACAACTTCCACAATCTATCATCACATTTGGGAACTTAAGACACGTTGGTATGGCAACTGCCTTGCTTTTACCCCAATTTTATTCTTCCTTTTTTAATACCTTTTTTATAAAATGGATGGTAATGTCTTTCTCAACTCACTGGATCCTCACCAAATTGTTTGCATTTCCTTCTCACAATTGCTACAGTTTTGATTTAGCGACAATGGCGTGGCCGGCCATCCCTTACGACTGGGAAGATTGCAAACCTCGAATTCCTTTAATCAGAGGTTTCCTCCTCCTCATTCAATGCTGATTTGGGCTTAGAAAGAAGCTGCTGCTTAGTCAGTTATGTGGCTTTAATTACTGGGTGCTTCTAATAATTCTTTTTCCCTTCCTAAATGCTAGGTCTCCACAAAATGCCAGGTCTTTCTTTATAAAACAAGGGAAGTGAGGACAAGAAATGAGTAATTTCCCCATTGCAACGTCTGTGGAGCTTCTCAGTCATCCGGGTCACAGTGGCCCCAGAGGTGCTTTTTCAAGAGGCAACTGGACTTCCTGGTTTTGCTTCCCGTCATGAGATCCAGGGTTCTTCTGCCTCCTGGTTGCAGATCTGACCACTCTTGTTTCATGGGGGGGAGCCTCCCTGTCCTACTGTCCCCATTGATTTGTACTCATTTCCTGTCTTCATGTCCATGTTTATACTTATACCTGTTATCCTGTACATGTTCGACAAATAAATAAACAAAATAAAATAAAAAGTCCTGACAAGGTCTGGACAGCAACATCTTGAGCATAAGTTATCTTGAAAGGATTCGGGCTAAGCACCCCTTATCCTCCAGGAACCTAAGTGGATCTTTCTTCTCGGGCCCAGCTGGGTTTTCCCTGCCTGCTGACAAACCGCAAGTGGCACCTTGAACTGCCGCATTGGGTACCGTTTTAACTTGTTCAGGTGACGTTCTGCCATCTCCTGCAGCTTTCTTGGTGGCCCTAGGGCAGTGTTTCTCAACCTTGGTAGCTTGAAGATGGGTGGACTTCAACTCCCAGAATCCCCCAGCCAGCTGGCTGGGGGATTTTGGGAGTCGAAGTCCACCCATCTTCAAGCTTCCAAGGTTGAGAAACACTGCCCTAGTGCCATGTTTCTGTCGATCAGCCCTTTGGTCAGTACAATTTGGTGCCTGCTTTTTGTGTAAAGAGGAAGTTCCTTGTTTATTCTCCATATTTTCCTTACTTAGCATTTTTTTTATTCCAACTAAAAGAACCCAGTAATTAAAGCCACAAAACTGACTAAGAAGCAGCAGTGAGTTTCTAATCCAGAATCAGTGCTGAATAGGAAGGAGGAAGAATGGTCATTTGTACATTACGTGACAAACATTTGTCTGAAATGGAATAAGGTTTCAATAAAGGAGAATAATTGTAGCTCAGGATTGAAATGAGGTCCTTGGTGCTTTCTGAGCTTGGTGGTTTTCTTGAAAACGTTTCATGACCCAACTAGGTAATGTCCTCAGTGATAGTATAGTTATGGAGTTTCCTGCCTAAGAGGGGGTTGGACTAGAAGTCCTCCAAAGTCCCTTCCAACTCCATGATTCTGTAACTTGGGGTTGGTTTGTCTGATGATATGTTGGTTTGTTTCCTTGGCTGTCCATGATATTCTCAAGCATCTTCTCCAACGCCAAAGTTGGAGGTATCAACACTCTAAAGAATGCTTGCTGAAACTGAATGTGTCTAGTTTAATGAAAATAAGGACCAGGATTGACATGTTATCAGTATTCCAGTATTTGAGGGGCTGTCAGAAAGAAGAGGGGGTCAAGTTATTTTCCAAAGGCCCTGAAGGCAGGACGAGAAGCAATGGCTGGAAACTCATCAAGGAGAGAAGCAACCTGGAATTAAGGAGAAACTTCCTGAGAGTGAGAACAATTAACCAGTGGAACTGCTTGCCTCCAGAAGTTGTGGATGCTCCAACACTGACGGCTTTTAAGAAGAGATTGGACAGCCATTTGTCTGAAATGGTAGAGGGTCTCCTACTCAAGCAAAGGGTTGGGCTAGAAGACCTCCAAGGTCCCTTCCAACTCTGTTATTCTTCCTATCCTGCTTCTTTATTGTAGCTTTGGCTTCTATACAAATCTGTCATTCTACAGATGTGCTGGCTAAAACCTTGGCTGAGTCTTCTTCTGTTGCTGGTCGTATTTCAGTGGGTCTTCCATCGGTTCCTGGAGCCTTCTGGCATTATTAATGACCACAACTCTGGTCTAACTTTGTCTTCTAGGCAGCAGTTCTTGTAAGGAGGACACATCTATGCCCCCCAGCCATGCCCCCCTCCCCCCATGATGCTAGTTTAGCAAGACCAGAGTAGGATCTATGCAATGGAAACGTGTCCATCTGTAAGGTTATTAATACGTTAGGCTTCTTCCAGGTAAACCATGTCCAGTTTGACAGATTCCCCTTCAGCTGTTGGGATCAACCTGGACTCCTTGCATCTGAGCAGTCTTCTAGCTGCTAAGAAAGAGGGGATCAGCCCCCGCCCTGCACCCCCATTTGAAGGGGAGCGCTCCACAATCTTCTCCTGCCTCCTAGGAAGGCTTAGCCTGAAAACGGAGCTTCAGTCGGAAACCAGCTGAAAGTTAACGTATCGGCAGATTAGAAGCCCAGAAGGGGGAGCTTTAATCTCAAGGGGGGGAGGGGATTAGTGATGGGCCTGTGACATAAACGGGAACAAAAATCCCGCAGGAGCTTAAGCAGCCTGAAGGTCAGGGGAGACCAGGCAGCCAGGAAGGGGACCCAGCCGAGGCTTTCAAGGGACCTCGAAGCACCTCAAAAGTGGCCCTAGAGAAGAGTTTCTGTGCTGCGTTGAGAAATGAAGAGGAGCCACTTGGGGTACCAGATAAGCAGCAGGGGAATCGCATTTCTCTGCTTCTTTTGAAGGCTGCCCATTCAAGGCTCTGCGTGGCTTTCAGTGATGCAACCAAATGACTTCTATTCCTAATCATTCTTTTCTATCGTTCCTAAGCCGTCCAGAGTCACTTAGAGTGAGTGGGCAGCCATAGAAATCTTCTAAACAAATAAATAAAATAATTTCTGTCTGGGCTGCTGATCTGTGCAAGTTAACCCATGCTTGGGAGGCACACAGGAGTTGTGGCCGTAGTTGGCACCTATTTGTATGGCTAAGATGGTCAACCATGTTGTATTTCACATTGTATTTTAAATGGTTTTTTAACGTTTGTATTATATGTATTTTATCTTCTGGCTGTTCACCGCCCGGAGTCCTTCGGGAGTAGGGCGGTATATAAATTCAATAAATAATAATAATAATACCGTGGCCCCCCAGATGTCCACCCCAAAGGCCGCAATCCAGCAGTGTCCAGGTTCACTCAGAGGCAGGGACAAAGGCGTTTGGGGCTGAACCTCCTTCAGGTCCTTTTCGGGGCCCTTTCTGGGCACGTGGCCTCTTCAGCCTGAGCAGAGGTGGGGCGTCCAACCAAGAGCAATGAGAAGGAAGGAAGGAAGGAAGGAAGGAAGGAAGGAAGGAAGGAAGGAAGGAAGGAAGGAAGGAAGGAAGGGGGATCCAGGAGAGGCTGTGGGGAGAGCAGCAGTGGGGAGAGAAAACTAGCAGGGCACCAGCCCAAAGGTGAGCCTCTGGCATTGCTCCGGAGGCAGAAAGGGCTTGGGGGAGCCCCAGCCCAAATCTGGCTTCAGACCTCACATCAATTCGGAGGGCTCCTGTGAACTCAGACCACCTCCTGGAAACCATGGGGTGTGATTCAGTGTACAAGACCATTTGTGGCTCAGTGCAGAGGTCTAGCCCAGCCAAAGGACAGCGGGAGAGTCCATCTCCCCTACTGGGAAGACCCTGGAGGTGGGCACCTCCTGTGCAGTTGCCCTCCAGATTGGGACTTGGTAAAGCCAGCTGCCTCGACTGCCCACATGACACACATCCTGTGTCCTCCCGTCCCACCTGGTGGCCTCTGCTTGCATCCCTGCAAGATCAGTCTCTTGGCAGAGGAAGCCCCTCCCCAGGACGTCACTCCCCTGCAGGGCTTCATTGAACTGGTGGGCAGAAGCCCCTCCCCCACCCAGCCAGCCAGTCACTGGCGATGCCCCTGCTTCACTGCCACCTTTTTCAGCAAGTGCTGCACCGTTTAAAAACCCATTTCTGAAAACCAGAGTGGGGATATGTCCCTTTGCTATGTGGGGTACGGGCTGCCTTCAGTGGTCCCACCAAGCCCAATAAATGCAGCTGGACTTACAGTCAATTGGCAGCCCCAGCTGGTTTAACAGAATTGGAAGGGACCTTGGAGGTCGCTGTCACAGGAGACCTATTCTATTTCTGATAGATGGCTGTCCAGCCTCTTCTTGAAAACCTCAGTGATTGAGCCTTCACCACTTCTGGTGGCAAGCTGTTCCACCGTTTAATTGTCCTCACTGTCAGGAAATTCCTCCTTAGTTCCAGGTTGCTTCTCTCCTTGGTTAGTTTCCATCCGTTGCTTCTTGTCCTGGTGCTTTGGAGAAGAGGTGGTCCCCTTCTTCTATGTGGCAGCCCCTCAAATATTGGAAGACTGCTGTCATGTCACCCTCAGTTCTTCCTTTCACTAGATGAGACACACCTGAATCCTGCAAGTGTTCTTCATATATCTTAGCCTCCAGCCCCCTCGTCCCCTTTGTTGCTCTTCTCTGCGCTCTTTCCAGAGTTTTTCTGAACATTGGCATCCTGAGCATACCCTCCCCCTGGCCCCCGTCAGCCGTCCAGCAATCGCCCTCCTCCCGCACCTCCTGCCTCCCCCTGTCTTTTGCCCCACGGAGGGCTGCAGCGGTTGCTGGGGACGCCTCCAAATGCTGGGCAGGGCGCTGCCTTCTCCCAACCCCCGGAGTCCCCAACGGCCTCTGGGGCGCCTCGATTTCTTTGTGCTCGCCCTGAAACCCTCCAGAGTCTGCCGGGGCACCGGAAGTGGAGGGCGCTGCCTCCTTCGCCCTCCCCACAGGCCCTGCACTCTCCCGCCTGCTTTATTCATGATGCAGAAGGGCTGCTGGAGCCGCAGTGCCCGCTAAGTGGGGCAGGAGCCCTGAGGCCCTCACTGCCTGGGGACGCCCTGGGCAGCCTCCTGCACAAAGCAGCTCAGGGTCCTCCCAACCCCCAACCCCACTCGGCCAGCAACCTTTCTGCTGGACGGATGCATCTCTCTTCGTACAGGTAGTCCTCGACTTACGACCACAATTGACCCAAATGTTTCTGCTGTTAAGTGTGTTTTGCCCCATTTAATGACTTTTCTTGCTAAATTTACTAAGTGAATCACTGCAGTTCTTAAGTTAGTAAAACGGTTCTTAAGTGAATCTGGCTTCCCCCTTGACTTCGTTTGTCCGGAGGTCGCAAAAGGGGGTTGCGTGAGCCCCCAGGACACTGCAGCCGTCATAAATGGGAGTCTGTTGCCAAGCATCCCTGAGGATGCTGCAATGGTCATCGGCCCTAGGTCACCTTTTCAGTGCTGTTGTCACTTCGGTCACTAAACAAACAATCGTAAGTCGAGGACTCCCTGTGTAGGAGCCCCTGGGCTTCCCATCCCAAGCTCCATACCGGATGCGCCTTCCAAGCTCATGTCTGAAATCCGACCCAGATGCCCCACCCCCACCCCCCTTTCTGAGAGCAAAGCTGCTTCCCCACTGCCCCCCCCCACCTGGCTGCAGCCCTCTCAGCCTCAGTTCCCCTCCCCGGCCTGGCTGTGCAAAGCCCACGGTGGGTGGGCAGAGCCTCACCTGGGTGCTTGTGACTGTCAAATTGAGGGTGGTGGGACGAAGCTTCTGGGGGTCCTCGGGGGTGGGCGAAGGTATCAGCGACCCCGAAGGGGAGGGGGGTGCCTCTTCCAGCCCCTCCTCTTCTTCTTCCTCTTCATTGTCATCGATCATCTCAAACTCCTGGAAGTCTTCCTGGAAGGTGCAGGTGGGGTGGGGCTGCTCCCCCCTGCCCAGCCCCAAGCAGTCCTGGGTGGAAGCAAAGGAAGATCTTGGCCATGGGGGGGCGGCCCACTGAGCCGGGCCATGAGCAGCTCTGGGCTCAAGGGTCCTGCAGGACATCTCTCAACTGGGCTGGGGGCCCCCTTCCTCAGGAAGGTTGACTGGCAGCATTCACGTCCCACCCACCCCCACCCAGAAGACCCTTTGCACGCCCCCCCCCCCGGCTGTCTTCTGTTTTTAGGCCAAGGGCATTCAGACAAGGGAGGAGGAAACCTTTTCCCTGTGCTGCCAGCAGTCTCACCATTTCTGGTCAGAGGCCGCTGAGGGGGTCTTGTGGTTGGGCCATAGGTGACCAACCCCCCTCCCCACAGGCAAAGGGGCTCAAGCCCAGCCGGCCCCCAAACCACCCACAGACCCTGCCAGGTGGAGGACTGGCCTTGCCAAGAGCTGCCTGGGGGCTGCATCCAGATTGGGGGGCTGGGTCTTCAGGGGAGCAGAGATACAGGCCAGCAAAGGCAGGAAATAGGGAAGGATGGCTCATTTAGGAGCCTCCATCCCTGGGGAGGGAAAGCCTCCCTCCCACTCCTTTGGATAGGAGGTTCAGCAGCAACTCAGGAGGAGGAGGAGGAGGAGGAGGAAGACGGTGGTGGGGCTGGGGGGGCAGGGACTGGATGATAGGGCAAATTGGGTAGGTTTGGTGCACAAAGACCAAATTAGCTGAGAATCCCAAGGAGGATCCCGGCTTCCCCCAAGAGCAGCCCAGGGGCACAAGGTCCCTCTGTCCAGCCTGAGTCTGGCCTTAACAGCACCCAATCTCTTGCAGCCATGGGGAGGCGTGGGAGAAGAACCCAGCTCTTCTCAACCCCCCCTCCCTTGAAGAAGGAACCCAGCAGGAGCCCCCCACCCAGCAGCAATGGGCAACCCACCTTCCTTGGGGAGCCCCCAGGAATTGCATTAACATCCTTCCGTGGGGGTGGGGGGCGGTGGCCGTGCTAATCACTGCCTGACGGGCTGCTTTTTCAGGCAAACAAAGGGGAAATTGGGGTGTGTGTGTGTGTGTGTGTGTGACCTGGCAGGGGGCAGGGTAGGCAGCCACTTTGAATGCAAGAAGGCTGATCTGTCTTGCAGCCTCTCTAGGGGGTCTGGTGCAGGGGTGAAATCTAAAATTTGTTACTACCGGTTCTGTGGGCGTGGCTTGGGGGGGGGGGGGGGTAATGTGACTGGGTGGGCGTGGCCAATTTTTTTTTTTTTACTTTTAAAACCATTTTTTACATGTAAAACCATGTAAAAAAATGCTTTCAAAAGGCTCTGACCATCCCAGCTGAGTTGCCTTTTAAAAAACCCTCTGATGATCAGGCAACTCAGCTGGGATGATGATTGTGCGGCTCAGCTGAGCATGGGGGGCGGGGGCAGGGATTTTTGCTACCGGTTCTCCGAACTGCCCACCGCCATTGCTACCTACTCGCCCGAGCCGGTCCAAACGGGGAGCATGTCACCCCTGGTCTGGTGGGACAGTAGACCCGGCTGCTGGAATCTGTGCTGGTCTTTTTCAAGGATCCCCAAATCATGATGATAATGATCAGAGAGAGAGAGAGAGAGAGATCTGGATTGGCAGGCAGGGAACTCACATTCCTGGGGGGCTCCTGGGGGTCTTTAATGAGGGTTTTCATTTGGGAGAAGGGGGGGCGCTTGGCTCAATGGCCTGGACTGGAGAGTCGGATCCCTCCAAAGCTGATTCAGCCTCCTGGTGGGTCACTTCCCTGCCTGCACCCTGCTCATGGCCTCCCCCGGGACCAACTTGGGTGGGTGGTCTCTGCGTTGAGTCTCAATTCTCTTTTCCTTGTTGCTGCTGTGACCCAAACGTCCAGTCCAGGCAGGGACAAGACCCCACTGACCAGCAGGAGCCCCCCACCCAGGGTCAAGCCAGGCTCCCCACCCCCCACCCTGTCTGCCTCTTTTGAACCAGCAGCTGCCCTTTAAAGAAGAGAGCAGGCGCTCTGCCCCCCTGCCCCCTCCCCCACGGAGGGTCTCCTGGGAGGGTTGATGGTGGATGGACGAAGGCCTGTGGATGGCTCCCGCAAGCAAACCAGCCAGGCTCTCCATCAAGGGGCAGATCCTGCAGCAAGAGGGGAGGTGAACTGCGAGGTCCCCCAGTGCAAAAGGAGAGGGGCAGACACCCCCCCTTGCCAGCCCCTCCCACCCGCCAGCTTCTCTCACCTTCTCATTGTGATCCGAATCATAATTCAGGCCGATGCCGCAATCGTCTGTGATCTCGGACAGGTCCTCATCGTCAAATTCTTCCAGGCTGATGTCCTGGGAGGGTCTACAAGGGAAGCAGGAGGAGACTCCCATGAAGCCCGGAAACCACCGGCTGCCTCACCCTCCCTCCCTCCCTCCTTTCCCTCCCCCCTCCTCACCTGCCAGGGGACCTGCTGGGCCTGGAAAAACAGGCGGCCCTTCGCTCTCCTTCCTGCAATTAGCCTTAATTGCAACAGCTGAGCCGGTGGCTGATTAGGGAGGGGGAGACCCGTTCTCCCTCACCCCCCCCCTCCTTGGGGGACCTCAGAGCCTCTTTTGCTGGAGCAGAAACCCCAACCCTCCCTGGGCATCTCCTGACCTTTGAGGCTCAGCCTGCTTCCTGCCCTGCCCTTGCTACCTCCCCCATGGTGGCTGCCTAAATGGAGAAGGGGAAGCCAAACGTGCCCCTCCAGCACCCATCCTGGGGGAAGTCCACTTAGGCGGAGAGGCTGGTCCAGCGGTGGAAGAGTTAAGCAACCTGATGAGAACATGGTTGTTATGGAAACCGCCCTTTGAAAGCCAGAAATGCTGGCCTAATCTCTACATTCAAATCATGTAACCGAGATGGAAAGCCAGGACTGCAGCAAAAGTCTCCCTCCCCACCCACCCCCAATGTGGCTGGAGTGGGCCAGAGCCCCTGGGAGGCCATTGTCTTGCTTGGAGGAGGCCCTCCGGGGAGGGGTCCACACAAGGCCTTCCAGAGGGTGGGGCAGACCCAGCCGTGCTGGCCAAATGCAGAGAACGAACGAACGAACGGGTCAGTTGGGCATCCTGGGGAGATGCTTCTGCCTTGAGAGAGGACTGAGCCCTTGGGGGCCCAGCGGCTGCTCTGCCCAACCGGCCTGGAGAGCCTTAAAGGGCCAGCTGCAGTTTGGAGGGTCTTGAGAAGCCAGCTGAGATCTCAGGGGAAGCCACCGTTTCTACCAGGTTTCCATTCCCTGGTGCAGCCCCCAGCTCAGCCCAGAGCAGAGCAGCCCTTGGGCTGCAGGCCCTCTGACCTTGGAGGTCAGCTGGAGGAGGATGAGCACGGGGGAGCCCCCTCCCCTCCCCCAGTCCCGATGGAAGGGACCTGCAGTTGGCACAGGGAAGCTGGGTTTGGGCGAGGGGGCCTTTTCTGCCCATCCTCGGGGCTGCTTCAGGTAAGGCAACTTGCCAGCCCACCTGGGAGGGGATCTTGCCCACCAGCCCACCCGTCATGGGTACCCATCTCGACATATTTGCCCTTTCTGGTGGGGCTCATGGCGGCCCCCTCCCTCCGTGGGTGAGAAACCTGCCTCCATCTGGAGCTCTGCTGGACTCTCACGGTTGTGAGTAACACAACTGCCCCCCCCCACCATGGTCTTCCTTGGCCCTTTCCTTCTGCTTGGCTCTTCTGGCCAGTGGCACCGTCTTCAGAGCTCATTGTGTCTGGCAGACGGAGGTGGGCAAGAGTCGCCACTTGCCCAAAACCTGCCACCCCGATTAAGACAAGACCTGTGTCTCTTTCTGCTTCCTCCCGGCTGGGGTCCTTTTTCCTCTCTCCATCTTCCCAGCCATCCCCTCCCAGAAGCCCACCTGCCAAACCCTGGGATTTCTGCCTCATCCCAGCACCAAGAAGCAGGATGAGGTCATCCCTGATACCAGCAATTAACGTTTTCAGCATATCGTGGCTCTTTTATTGTCAATACTGAGACACGTCATCATTTTTCCAGGCCGTGCCCTTCACACAACTCTGAAGTGCTTGGCAGGTGTGCAGGGAGGCGCAGAGGCGGACAGCCTTTCGTCCCCAGGATAAATTAAGGCCTCTGGGTCATCCTTGGAGGGTGGGGTGAGGGAGCAGACCGGCTGATGGTGTTCGATATCTCAGGGGTTGCCACAGGAAGAAGGGGCTCCAAAGCCCCTGAGGGCAGGACAAGAAACACTGGATGGAAACTCATCGAGGAAAGAAGCAACAAAGAACTAAGGAGAAACTTCCTGACATAACAATGGAACAGTGGAACAACCTGCCTTCAGAAGTTGTGAGGGTCTCATCACTGGAGGTCTTCAAAAAGACATTGAATAACCATTTCTCTGAAATGGCATAGGGTCTCCTGCTTGAGCAGGGGGTTGGACTAGATGACCTCCAAGGTCCCTTCCAACTCTGTTATGCTGTTAAACTGAGGAGGATGGAAAAAGGCTCAGGAGTGATGGACATTCATTCTTTAGCAGGAGTGGCTTCGTGAGATCCTGGAAATATTTTTAAATTATTCACTCACTTGGACTATAATCACCCTGAACTGAATTTGAAATACAGGAAGTTTGTTGGGTGCATTAACGGCAGACCATAATCTGGTAGATTTACTGGGCCCTCCAACAACCTTCTCTATTGTCCTGCCAAGCATCCCATCCTGGGAGGGCGGGGGAGGCACCCAGCCCATGAGACACCGGCCAGGCCCAGGTTCCGGGTTCTCTGATTGCTTTCGGAGGCTGGGTGGTTCTCCTGCCCCTTTTATGAGGCTGGCAGGGCGTTGGAACCACTTAAAAATAAAAGGCCTCCTTTGCAAAGCTGAGTAATCATCCTGAAGGTTGAACCGATGCAGAAATGAGGTCCTTGAATCATTGCCAGATCCCAAGTGGGGAAAACCTACATAGTTGCAGAGAGAGACATGAGTGGCCATGTGCAAAGTGCCCTCACTAGTCGTGCTGCCCTTCTCTGTGCCGCCCACAATAGGGAACAAAGAGACCAGCAGCACAGCAGAGGAAGGGGCTGGGGAATTCAGAGGAAGGGGACGTGCTCTTGTGGGGCCACATTTCTGGCCAGATGGGCGTTCCTTGGGGGTAACAGAATAACAGGCTTGGAAGGGACTTTGGAGATCTTCTTGTAGTCCAACCTCCTGCTCAGGCAGGGGACACCATACCAGGGATGTCCAACCTTGGAACTTTAAGACTTGTGGACTTCAAGTCTCAGCATTTCCAAGCCAGCTTTGCTGGCTTGGGAATTCTGGGAGTTGAGGTCCACAAGTCTTAAAGTACTCAAATGTGGACACCCTTGCCCTATTCCACCCCAGACAAATGGCTGTCCAGTCTCTTCTTAAAAACCTCAAGTAATGGAACCCCCTCAACCTCTGGAGGCAGATTGTGCCACTGGTTAATTGTTCTCACTGTCAGGAAATTTCTCCTTAGTCCCAGCTTGATCTCTGCTTGAAAGATGAGGCAAGGGAGTGAACTATAAAGCTGCTTCAGCTGTTTGATTCCTTGGGCAGCAGCACACAGCTCGGGTGGGGAAGCCAGGATGCCCGGGCAAATCCAAGGGTGCCATTGCAGAAAAATAAAAACCCTCCGAAGGGACCTTGGTGATCGAAGCCACATCTGGCTTGGCAAAGCAGTGGGAGGGAAGCCCTTTCCTGGCTTCTCCAGCAGGCCAGTGTGGTGCCTGAGCCATGGGTTGGAGTAGAGCAGGGGTCTCCAAACCTAACAACTTTAAGACTTGTGGACTTCAACTCCCAGAATTCCCCAGCCATCATTGCCACGTTTGGAGAGCTCTGGAGTAGACCAAGGCAGACCCAGACTCAAGTCTGCCCAGAAGTTCTTGGAAGACCCTCTGGGTATTCCCAGCCCAGCTGGATTTAAAGGTGGCTTTAACCAAGGTCAGCACAGCTGCACCGTCTGCAAAGGAGCTGCTCAAGGGCAGGAGAGGAACATGGCCAGAGACTCTTTCTACACCTGGTTCCTGACTGGTGTGGAGGCAGCCGCTCTCCGATGCGGAACTGCTGTGTTTGTCCACCTCCTTCACTGCACTAGCCAAGACGGCGGCCATATTCAGAGCAGCCCACTGGCCGTCCGGCTCAGGGATGCTCAGATGGCCTCCTTGCCTGAGGCTTTTCCCTTCCCCCTCCCTCTCAGAAACCAGAACGGGGGCATTCTGCAAGCAAAGACAGAACCCCAATTTCTGCTCGGTTGCAATTCTATGCTGATTTCAAGGGAAGGGCCATTATTCCAGAACACAAGAAAATGAGGCCTGTCTCAGCTCCGGTGGCTGAACCCAGGTGGTCCTCATCCACCGGTTCTGGGTTGCCTTCTCTGACCTCTGCTTGTTTGCCCTCAGGACTGCGGCTTCCCTCTTCATGGCACTGAGCCACTCTTCTCTGCCCAGGCTAAAGGTATCTGCAGGGGCAGCACCCTGACTTTCAGGGTGGCAGGTGGACCACCAGGTCAGAAATGGACCAGAACACGAGGGGGCGGGCAAATAGAAGGCCATGGCAGCTTGGAGGGAGGGAGGAAAGAAGAGAGACAAGGAGAGGAGAGGGGAAGGGAAGGGGAAAGGGGGAGAGGAGAGGAGAGGAGAGGAGAGGAGAGGAGAGGAGAGGAGAGGAGAGGAGAGGAGAGGAGAGGAAAGGAGAGGGGAAGGAAGGAAGGAAGGAAGGAAGGAAGGAAGGAAGGAAGGAAGGAAGGAAGGAAGGAAGGAAGGAAGGAAGGAAGGAAGGAAAACCAAGCAGGTCGAAGCTTCCCTTGTGGGACCAATTCCCATTTCTGACTTGGGGTGAATTCCTATTTTCTTAGCATGTAATACGTGAGCCAATTTCTCGCAAAGTGCCTGATCCTTATGAGCCCTTGTGATCTGAGTATGTGATCAGGTTTCACAATTTTATTTTTCCCCTGTTCACTTACTCCTTTCCATCATCCCATTAATGTTGCATTTTTAAACAATGCAGAGAGGATGAAGAGGTAATGGACTGCAAGGCAACTGCAACCATTTTAAGAGACTGTAAAGGAGAAAGGGAAGGATGGCTCAGCCTTGGGAGCTGAGCAAGGCCACCATTCCAAACAGCTCCCCCTTGATTCTTTGGGGTGCAAGGGGGCTGCCAGCTTCCCAGACGTTCTTGGAGCATCTGCTTCCCATCCTGGCCCACCTGAAGAGCCAACCAGAGCCCTGATCCGAAATGCACCTGATTCCCAGGAGCTGCTGCATCCTCAGCAATTCTCGCAACAGGGAAATTCAACTGGCACACGGACTTTCAGCCAATGATAATCAGGACTTAAGCTTCACACAGTTGTTTATGTCTGAAAACCCAAAGAATCAGTCACAGCTGCAATTTTATTTGCTGAAACATGCCTTCCTCGGCAGTTGCTCCAAAGTTCAGAGCAGTCCATCCGTTGCAAACACTGAGTTGGTGAGCACCGGGGACCAACCCCTGGGGAGATGGCAAAGCTGCTTTCTCCACCGTGCCCATGTCGAGCGGAAGGGCACCCTGAGACAAAGCCATCTGCCCTGCTGCTGCAGCTTCATGGCAGCACTGACCCCTCCTAACCAGCTGCTGTCTTCAGGGACAAGGGCAGGGGCCCATCCCAGGCTGACCTGGAGCCCGTCCCCATCTGCAGCTGCCAAGGAGAGGCCCTGGACACACCTGGCATGGTGTAGGTGAGCTAGTGAGTCTCCACCTTAGACACGCCCGTGGGTGTTGCTGACCTCCCTGCCTAGGAGGGGCCCGGCTTCTCTGCTCTGGGCTACGAGCACTTCCAAGGGCTTGCCAGGCCCAACGCCCAAGACGACACCGTGAAATCCAGTCCTCTGCTTGCTTGCGCTTAATGGACATAATCTTGCCAGACTAAAGCTACAGTCTTCTAAAATACCAGATATGAGAGATTCTACAGTGTGGCTACTCTGAATTTCTTTCTTCCTCCCCATCCAGCTCGGGTCTGTGCAACCTCTTGCCTTGGGCCCCTCTCTGGAATGGGCTGCCTCCTCCCTGGGAAACTGTGATGCAATTGCCCAGACTCCCCCCCCACCCTTCTCCTTCTCTATAACAAAAGCAGAATGTGGCTTTGAACTCTCAGATTTATTTCAGTTCCCTGGAAGAGCCTGATGGGAACTATAGTAATGACACAGTCCCTCCCATGGGTGCAACTTTAAGCCATCAATTCAGGGGGGAGCACTTCAACCCCTTTTAGCCCCCACACACCTCGGTTGGAATCCATGGGGGAAACCACGGTCCTGCCTCTAGAGCAGGGGTTGGGAACCTTGGACCTGTTATGGCTTGTGGACTTCAACTCCCACAATTCCTGAGCCAGCATGGCAGAGGAATAATTCTGGGAGTTGAAGTCCACAAGTCATAAAAGGGCCAAGGTCCCTCCCCCCCCCCCCGCTCTAGACGCCAGCTGACAAGCAATAATGCTCCACCGGTGCCAACAGAGCGAAGGCTCTGCCAGCCCTGGGGGGGCAGAGGAAAGTGAAGGGCACCAAAACGCCTAGGATGGTGGCAGCCAAATTACCCCTGGCCTTTACAGGACTGCAGCCACCCTTGCAGGGGGGTGGCCAGGAAGAAGAGGACAAGTGCAGCTGACCACACACACACACACACCCAAAAAACCAAGATGCCAATCTTGGTCACCCCAAGAGTCCCCGGGGGAGCATCAAAAGAAGTCCTGATCCAGGAGCCTCCAGCCTCTGTCAAAGATGAAGCTGGGTAGAGCCGGGTCTTGAAGGGCAGACAGAGAGGAAAAGTAGCATGTTCAGAAATGAATTTGTATTTCATTTATTTATAAAATGTATTGGCCGCCTATCTTACCACAGGGTAACTCTGTGGAATCGCCAGGAGAACATTTATTATTTATTTATTTATTTGTTTGTTTAAATTTCTATACCGCCCTTCTCCAATGTAGGACTCAGGGCGGTGAACAGCCAAAGTAAAAACAAGACATACATACAAAACATACAAAATCTAAAAAACTGTTTAAAATAATTAAATATGTTGGCCGTAATTAAAACCATTCCAATTTAAAATCAGTTTAAAATTTGACTCAAGCCAGCCCAGCTAGTTGAAATAAATGGGTTTTCAGGGCCCGACGAAAAATCCGGAGGTCTGTTATTGTACGTAACTCTGGGGGGAGGATGTTCCAGAGGGTGGGCGCCGCCACAGAGAAGGCTCTCCCCCTGGGGGTCGCCAGCCGACATTGTCTGGCGGACGGCACCCTGAGGAGGCCCACTCTGTGGGAGCGAACTGGCCGGTGGGAGGCTATTGGTGGCAGAAGGCGGTCTCGTAAGTACCCCGGCCCTAAGCCATGGAGCGCTTTAAAGGTGGTCACCAACACCTTGAAGCGCACCCGGAAGACCACCGGGAGCCAGTGCAGCTCGCGCAGGAGAGGTGTCACGTGGGAGCGCCTCGTCGCCCCCATAATCCCCCGCGCGGCCGCGTTCTGGACCAGCTGGAGCCTCCGGGTGCACCCCAGGGGGAGCCCCATGTAGAGAGCGTTGCAGTAGTCCAGGCGGGAAGTGACGAGTGCCTGAGTGACTGTGCGTAGGGAGTCCCGATCTAGAAAGGGGCGCAACTGGCGTATCAGGCGAACCTGATAAAAAGCCCCCCTGGCCACGGCCGTCAAATGATCTTCTAAAGACAGCCGTGCGTACAGGAGGACGCCCAAGTTGCGAGCCCTCTCCGTGGGGGCGAGTGATTCACCCCCAATAGCCAGCGATGGCATCAGCTGGCTATATCGGGACGCCGGAAGCCACAGCCACTCGGTCTTGGAGGGGTTGAGTCGGAGCCTGTTTCTCCCCATCCAGGCCCGCACGGCCTCCAGGCACTGGGACATCACTTCAAGGGCATCATTGGGGTGGCCTGGGGTGGAGATGTACAGCTGGGTGTCATCAGCGTACTGATGGAACTCCACCCCAAAGCCACGGATGATCTCACCCAGCGGCTTTACATAAATGTAAACATCCTCTGGGATGGGTTAAATCATGATTTTAAGGCTGTTTCCGGGTTGGCTTCTTTTTAATTATTTTGGAATTCATTGTCTTTTAAAGAGCTGTTTGTTTATTTGTATCAGAGGCACCACAATTAAAGTAAGGCACACTAGAGGACATCAAATTTAAAATATAAAATGCAAGATTAAAGTATGTGCAAATTAAACAGATCTTGCCCAGTAACTAGCAACATTAATTGTGTTCTGTCAGCCAGTGGACCCTGATCGGGACACCAAGGGCAGGTGGAGGTATGTGTTCTGGTCTGAATGTCACCACAATCGCAAAGAACAGAAGCCCCAGATGGCCCCCTAGGTTCTAAAGAGCTGCCTTGGGTAGAAAGTAGGCCAGGAGCTGAGATGCCTAAATATCCCCTTAGAAGAATCCCAATGCCCCCCCTGACCCCCACCCCTCAGCAGCCCAAGGAATTACCAGCCTTGTTTGGGATACTAACTGACCCGGCAAAGCTGCTCCCGTTCCCTCCGGTTGGCAACCTTGACCTGTGCCCGCCTGAACAAGGAATAAGCACTTACCCTCCCCCCTTGCCTCAGCACCTGAGTGAGGGGGGGGCCTCTTCTATTAGCTCCCGAAGGAGCTAAAAGAGGGGGAGCCCCACCTCTGCCCCCTCCTGCACAGACTTGCACACACACCCCCGGCCTGAGAAAGAGCCCCTCACGGCTGCCCAGTGTAATTCATTGATGCTTTGGGGACAGAGAGAGAAGCAAGATTCGTCCTGGAAGGTTTCCATTAAAGCATCTTTGGCTGAAGTGGGTGGCACGACTGATTGAAAAGCCAGGTTCATGCAGCACATTTGACCCCAAATCTGGGTCATGCAGTGAAACCTGCAGGCCCCAAATCAATAAATCGGATTTCCTGGTCCTCACCATGTGCTGAAGCATCAGCCCTCCAACTCCCAAGCAACAATTCCTGCTTCAATCACAATTCTTATCTTTCCCCCATTCCTCCATCTCTCCCTCCCTCCCTCCCCCCCTTCAGTTTTGACTTCTGAATCATTAGATAATAATGCCACCATGTCCATCTTGCAGCATTTTCAAGGTCTTACTGGGCGAAACACCCCTGGAGCCCCCCACCCCCGAGAGAAGGCAAAATCCTTCTCAAGAAAGAATGGATCTGACCCAGCTCCTCACTTGCTGAAGCAAAACCTCACCACTTACTATCTTGAGGATGAGGGAAGCCGCCACTTAAAATGACAGAATAAGAGAGTTGGAAGGGACCCTGGAGGCCTTCTAGTCCACCTCCTGCTCAAGCAGGAGACCCTGTATCAGAACTCCAGGCAAATGGTTGTCCAATCCCTTCTTGAAAACTCCCAGTGTTGGAGCAACCACAACTTCTGGAGGCAAAAACTGTTCCACTAGTTAATTGTCCTCACTGTCAGGAAGTTTCTCCTTAGTTCTAGGTTGCTTCTCTCCTTGGTTGGTTTCCATCCATTGATCTTGTTTTCTGGTGCTTTGGAGAATAGCTTGACTCCCTCCGCTTTATGGCAGCCCCTCAAATACTGGAAGGCTGCTCTCATGTCACTCCTTATCCTTTTTTCCTTCCATGCAACATGGAAGTGGGGGCTCCTAGCTGAGGACATGGCCCCTCCTGGTAGCTCCAGGTCCTGCTTAAACTCAGCAGAGACCAAGCTGGACCAGGCCAGACTCGGTTTCTGCGCTTGGTTGCTGATCAACTTTCAGAGCCAGTGGATCCAGTGGCCGCATTCTCACAGCAGCTTAACCAGGTCACTGAAAGACATACTGACTGCAGCTTCATTGTCCGTGAAGCAAGTTAGAGTTGTCTGACAACTCTAGTATTTTGCAGCTCGACAGAATGTGCATACGCTAAAGACAACTTAGTTAAGTGTGTTGTGCGAATCCAGGCTAGATCAACACCCTAGAGGGAGAGGTACACATCACAAGCAAAAGGAGACAACCCCAGATGTGTGACTGTGACAGAATCACAGAGCTGGAAGGCACCTTAGAGATCTTCTAGTCCAACCCCCTGCTTGGACAGGAAACGCGATGACATTCAGGACAAATGGCTGTCCAATCTCTTCTTAAAAACCCCCATCAACTCCAGGGACACTGCCCTCATCGTAAATACATGCCAGTTACTAAGCCCCCAAATTCTGAAGACATGATGTGGGGATGCCAGGTTGCTCCCCATAGGTGTGAAATGGATGGCATATAAATTTAATAAATAGCTAAGCAAAAAGCCTGGGTGTGCTCTACCAAACGGGCTTCACCAACTCAAGAGAGTTGTGGAGGTGCTCCAACATCTCCAGATCTCATCTTGGCAGGTGATACCTCTCTATGGGCGGAATGAGATGTCCTCTGCAGAGGGAGGCCCATGTACATCCACCCCACTGCACAAATCTCTTTGGCAAACCCCATGGGGGGACCCTCCCAGGGTCAGAGCAGGACTTCTGTGGAGCTGGGACCGGAGGGGCTGCAATGGGCATCTGAAGCTCTCCGGCTCCTTCTGACCATGCCTCTCTCCCTCTTCCTCGTTGCCCCAGGCCATCTCTGAATCTAACCCATGGGGCTCCTGGTCCAGGACCCCCTTCTCACCATGGGTACATTCAGACATGGCCTGGGGCAACAAAGTAGCAGGACCCTCCCTCCAGTTATGCCCCCGTGGCCAATAACTTTGAATAAAACATATAGTGGCCCTGATTGATTGATTGATTGATTGATTGATTGATTGATTGATTGATTGAAAAGATGGCCACCCAGCTGACTATAGCAACTTACAAGCAGGTAAGGCAATAAAACAGCCAAAGCACCCAGGAAGATAAAAATGCAAAATATCAACATCCTGGTAAGTTCACCGTTTGCCCTGCTGGAAAAGCCGGGTTTTTCAAAGTCTTCCTAAAGAGCAGAAGGGTCAAGACACTGTTCCAGAGGGCAGGGATCCATTTGGGATCCACCAGGGATCTAGCAATGCCTCTCTCCTTCTTGGCCCTGAGCAGCTCCTCACAGAGAAAGTCCTTGGCATTCCTGGCTGCCCTCTTAACGGGTCAAGCACATCAGCAGAGAAGCCGGATGAAAGGCTGCCATTGAGGGTCCCTTCAGTATGCTTCTTAAATGTGCTCTGGGGCCATCCATGTGTACGTGTGCATCCTCTACCAGGTTATGTCTTTTCAGTTGTCCCAGATTCTGGAAAGAGGGCGTGAGAATCTCCCCTTCATCCATGAGTCTCCCTTAAAGGGCTCACAGATGGTCCTGGCCAGAGCCATTCCTCTCCTTACTCTGCCCCTTCCACTGCCCCCCACCTGAGAAAAAGGCCAAAGACAACCCAAACCTCTTCCCATCTTGTGGCACCCAATTCTCTTTCATCAGAATCATGGAACCCACCCCCTCAATTGTATTCTTGCCTTCAAAATACACCCCCTCCTCCAGGTGCTTGGTAACCACCAGTTGGCCAAGGCCAGTGCCCTGAGAGTTAAGGAGGCCAGGAAGCACTATGCTGGCTCCATATTGGGTGGGGTGCAGTGGGGTGGCTCAGCCCAGGCCCCAAAGATCTGCGAAAGACCCCTCCATCCTGGCCTTCATCTCATTCCCCTCCCCCCACCTCTCCCTTTGTGCCAAAGCAGATCTGCAGGATCCCTGCTCATTCAGAAGAGATCCCAGAAGGAGCAAAGGAGGATTCCTCTGACAATATTCCTGCCCTTTCCATGGATCCATTTAATTGATGTCCAGCCTTTTTTCCCCCAGACGCCAAAGGTGGGCTGCGGGTGGCTCTCCCTTGATTTTATCCCACACCTGGGTAAGCAGAGAAAGGGGCCATTTTGGGGGGCCGGGGTGGGCTTGAATCTGACTCCCCAACGCTTCAACTGCCAGCCGTGCCCTGGTTCCTGGCACCCTGGTTCCCCTGCAGCCCCGTCTCAGGGTGTCCCCAAAGGGCCCTTCAGGAGAACAACCACAGCAGAATGAGAGGCCTCCCCCATCTCCAGGGTGCATCTGGGGAAACCAAAACGGGGGTCTTGACGGGCCCAATCCAGCCAGGGGCTCCTGGTGCTCTCGCAGCCGCTGGATCCACCCTTGGGGCCTCCCTGCCCAAACAGACCCACTCAACTCCCCACAACAAATTTCCGGCTCCCAAGGATTGCCCCTCCCTGTAGATCCTGCTGGGCTTGGGATCCTTCTCCCCAAATAAGAACCTCAGTTCCTAGAAGGAGCCCTCCAGGATCAGCTCTGGCTCATCCGGTGCCTCTGGGGGTCGCCAAGGGAAACTCCTCTTGGAGCCCCTCTTTGGCTTTGAAGAAGGGGCCCACAAAGCAGGGTTGGCACTATGCAGCCCTCTGCCCCACCGTGGCTAGGGGTTCCAAGAGGGGCAGAGGGCTGCTGCTCATCTGGGAGAGCTCAGCTCAGTGGCAGCTCCGGCTCCTTGCCAGACTGAGCCTGGCAAGGAGAGAAAGGAGGAAGGGGGAGGGGCGGGAGGTCCGCCCATTGCCCAGTTTGCCTATTGGTGGGGTGGGCAACAGCAGGGCTCCCTCTCAGGACCACACAGGCCTAAAGCGCTCTCCCCACAACAAGCTCAGCGCTTGGCCTAGTCCCCTCCGAAGGAGGGTCAGGATAAGCGTCCCCCACCCCAGGCCCAAGCTCGGAGCACAGAGCGCCCAAGCAAGAGCCGGAGGGGGCTGCCACGGGCGGGGTCCGGCTTCTCCGAGACCGCTCCAGAGCCGCCGAGTCGGGGGCAAGTGCTCCATGAAAGGAAGGGCGGCCGGATGGGCGACGAAGAAGCGGCACCCCGAAAGCCGCGAAATGCCTCCGCTGCTGCGGCCTCCAGGCGGGAAGGGAAGCGGCTTCGCTCTTTATCTGGGCCGAGCGCCGCCGCCGCCGCCGCCGCCGCCCACCCCCACCCCGACGGCAAGAGAAGCAGGCAGGCAGGCAGGCAGGGATGGAGGGTTCCGGGGGAGCGCTCACGCGGAGCGGCCCTCTTGGAAGGGCAGGCAGGGAGCGGCCGGCGACCCCCTTGGCGGTCGGCAGGAGGGACCCCAGGTGCGCGAGGACGGCGGGGGCCAGGCCCAGTTTCTCCGAGGAGCCGCCCAACGCTCAGCCAGCCGAACCTCCTCGGCCGCCGCTCCCAGGCCCAGCCTCTCCGCCCGGGTTGCGGAGGGGCCCCGGGGAGCCTCTCGGAGCCGCGTCGGCCAGCACCGCTCTCTCTCCGCCCTCCCCCCCCCCCCCGGCCTTGGAGGCTGCCTGCGGGCTCAGCCCCTCCGCGGAGGCCGGGCGGGGGCGGGCGAGGGGCGGCCGGGCCGGGGGCGGCGGTGGCGGCGCCTTACCTGCAGCTGGGCGGCGAGAGCGAGTGGAAGGTGGAGAGCGAGAACATCTCCGCCCGATCCGCCATCTTCTCCGGGCGCCGCGCAGGGCCGCGCAGCCGAGCCGAGGCGAGCGAGAGGCGAGGCGCCGCGGGCGAGGCGAGGGGCGGCGAGGCCGGTCGGGGCGGCGGCGGCGGCGGCGGCTCTTCACTGCGGATGCTGCCCGGAGAGGCTGGCAAGAGCCGCAGCTGCCATGGCGCGCTGGCGCTTCCTCCGGCCGGGCCCGGGTAAACAGCGCGGGGGGCTCTGCGCCTGCCCTGGCTGCGGCGGGGGGGGAGGGGGGGGCGGGCGGCGCAGCCAATACCCACCAGCCCGTCGTGCTCCGGCGCGGCGCGACTCGGCGGGAGGCGGCGAGGGGGAAGGGGAGGAGGGGCAAGGCGGAGCGAGGCTCCACAGCGCCCCCTCCCCACTGCGGATGCGCGGCGCGACACCTCCAGCCTGCCGGGTCGGGGGAGGCGGCGGCCGCAGGAATGTCCAGCCCCTCCCGGCGCCCCCACCCCGCCGCCAAAACAAAGCGGGCGCCCAATGCCAGCGTCGGGCGCCCGGTTGCAGAACGAGGGCGCTGCGGGCAGCCCTGCCCAGGCCGGCGGCTTGCGGGGCGAGGAGCTGTCCGCGCCGTTGGTGCTGAAGGGCGGCTGCGAGGAGCTGTCCCTGGGGCGGGCGCGGGCTGCCAGAGGCCGCTGGGGAGGCGCTGCCCACCTGTCTTGCCGCGGGAGTCGTGGCGCTGCCTGGGGCGTCTCGGCAGCCCAGGGAGGCCCCGGCAGGAAAGCTTTGCCAGGTCCGTTCTCCTGCTGACGGTGCAAGCGGGGAAAGGTCCCGCGGGGGTGGGTGGCTGGGCGGCAGGAGACAGCCGGTGCCACGACAGGCCCTGGCGGCATCTGCCTAGTGAGGGGCCAGATTTCGCACAGAAGCGGCCCCAAGAAACCGGGCCTGAGCAGGGTGGCAGGGGAGACCTCCCTCCCTCCCTCCCTCCCCAGGGAGCAAATTAAAGAAACTCCAATTAAAGGCAGGTCCTGCTGCTCCTGGGACTTCCCCACTAGGCCCTGCCCGGCAGCCCAGACTCCCGGTTGCTACGGCTGCCCGCACTGTGGGCAAGCCACTGATCCAGGGCAATGCACCGACACCGCATGCTGCCTTCCCAGGAAACCTGGGCCAAGAGAAGAAAAGCATGGACAAAGAGCCTCCCCCGGGCTGGTGCCACCCAGAATGCCCGGCCAACTACTCTGAATACCAAAGTGGGCATCTGGAGGGCAGAAAGTTGTGGCAACTTCTCTAAGGGGGGCACCTGATGCTCCAGGAGGTCTCTGCTTTGCCCTTTTCTGCAGCACATACCATACTGACCTACACTGAATTAGACTGGCCACGTTGGCTGTGGATGATGATAACTCAGCACATTGGGACTGGTGTGCCAGGCTGGGGTCAGAGATTCATAATTGGCACACACACCTCTGAAAACATCTCAGCCAGCATCCCAGTAGCTGCAGCTTCCCTCTAAGGCAGAGACCCACAACCCTCTGTGCCGATGCCCATGAATACAGGCAGGGCAGGAGGTGGCCCTCCCCAGGACTAACCATGCAGCAAATGAGGGGGGGAGGTTTGTTGGCTGATGGATGGATGGGTGGATTTATTTATTGGTGCAACAGAGCTCAGTTTTGAATGATGGTTTTTAAGTGTTTTTATTTTGTTCACCAGCCAGAGTTCATTTTGCCGGGTGGAAGATACATGCACTTGTATGATAAAACAATCTATCAAGCAGACCCACAGGCTCAGCCCCTTTCTAGGGTGTCATGAGATGATCATGCAACACATTGTGGAAACTTGGAAAACTGCTGTTATGTATGAAGGAGGCAACTCCTGCTTCCTCTTTTGTGTTCTCGTGTTTCCTCTTTCGTATTCTCGTACATCCTCCATGCAGCCAACCAGATACTCCTCCTCCTCTTCCTCCTGTGGGGTCAGCGACTGTTGAACTGAGTGCCATCTTTGTCCACCCCACTGATTCCCCCAAAGGTTTCACCAGGTACCTCTGGCTCTGCTGCTTCACTTGTGTTTTTATTCTATCTGGTCAACTCAAGGGGCGAACATGCCTAAAGCTCCTGCCTCTCATTTTCCCCACAACCACCCTGTGAGGTGGGTTATCCCAGTCGCTGCATATTCCAATGCACCACAGTGGATACTTAAATAAGTCTTAAAGTTGCCAAGGTTGGACATCCCTGTTCTGGGCCAAGGCACCTTTTAATTTGATATGATTGCGGGTGGACCTCAGGTACAAAACCTCCTGCTCCCCTCAGCATCCCAGGCATTTTATTCCACCAAGTAGCAAGGTGACCCCCCACCCCCAGACGTCCTCCAGCCATCACAAGGCTTCTCCACCTGCCAGCAGAAGATCCAGGTAAGCCCCACCGATGAGATCTTTCTCCTCTATGCCTAATTCACTCATCAGTTGCCAGGCCACTTCCTTGCCTTCCTGGAGACTCTGTTGCTCCTCCAATACCACCTGCAAGAAGGGAGAGTGGACGATGGGATACGGGGCTCATACACACAGCAAACCCCTCAACCCCAATGTGCAACCAGCTGTCTTGTGAAACCAAATTCATTTCCAACAATATGAGATGGACAGGGGGTGGGGGTGTCTCCAAACTTGGCAACTTTTAAGACCTGTGGACTTCAACTCCCAGAACTCTGGGAGTTAAAAGTTCACAAGTCTTAAAGCTGCCAAGATTGGAAACCCTTGAGATGGGCAAAAGTTGGTTTGTCTGAGAGGCTGGCTTTTATGGCTACATCCTCCTCCTCCTCCTGTTTTTTCCACAGATGCAGCTTTTTGGCTCAACAAACGTCGTCTGTGGTCCAACCAGGCGTTTTTCCTATCTGCATTTATTCTACAGGTAGTCCTCGAATTATGACCACAATTGAGCCCCAAATTTCTATTGCTAAGTGAAACATTTGTTAAGTCAATTTTGCCCCGTTTTATGAACTTCCTTTTGGTTGCTAATCACCGTAGTTAAGTCAGTAACACAGTTGTTAAGTGAATCTGGCTTCCACACTGATTTTGCTTCTCAGAAGGTCGCAAAAGGGGATCACATGGCAACCGTCATAAATATGAATCGGTTGTCAAGCATCCCAATTTTGATCACGGGATCACGGGAATCCTGCAACGGTCGTATGTGTGAAAGACAGTCATAAATCACTTACACTTAAACATTGTAAGTCGAGGACTACCTGTGTCTCTCTGTCTTTGACCCAGCACAGAAAGCAGCACCACACTAAAGCTCCTTAATTAGAAGGCTCTTCAGATCCAGCCCCCCTTTTTCTCCTGCAATAACCAATGTAAAAAGGTTCCAATTCAGCAAAAGCAGGAAAAAAAAACCCTTTAGGATTCCAACTCACTCCTCTGACTTCCTGTCAGTAGCCAAGTCCCTCTCTGTGGTATGTTGCAGGTGTGGCAATAACGGGGTTCCCCTTCGTTAAGCTAATCAAGGCAAATTCAGATAAAACCTGGCCAACCGTCGCTTATGGCTAGCAGGACCCTGGGCTTGGGGCATCTTCATCCCTTGGGAATTCAGCGCCTGGTGGTCTTCCTCCATCGCCCGCCTGCAGGGGTCTTCAAGGGGCTTCCACCCCTGCCAAAACCTGCTTTTCCTCAGCTAATAAAAATTGGCTTGCTGGCCCCGACTTCTTCTTCTTCTTCGGTTCTTTAGCTCTGTTGGCTTCCTTTCGGCTCTTCCCGAGAGAGATGGAGCGCCCGTTCTGTGCAGGAAAACCTCAACCACTTTCCTTCACGGCTCTTTTCTCTGAATCTGTTTATCACCTCCAGGCGCAGTTTGACTGTCTGGGAGATCACGTGGCCACCTGGCGAAGTGTGTTTACCTGCTGCCTCCTGCCCTTGGGGACAAGGGAGGAACAAGCCAGGAAACTTCCATGCCAGCTCTGGGAGCAGGCAGGGGCAGGGAGGCTCACACACCCCCTCCCCACAGCTGGAGGTGCTGGGCTACTGCAGCCCCCGAGTTAGGGATCTTGGGGGTCAGCTAGATGCACCTTCAGTTCAATGATCTCCAAGAACATTTTTAACCGAAGGTTGTCCAAACAGAGTCTGAGGACCCCAGGGATGGGGAACAAGCCTAATGAGAAATTATTTCTCTATAAACTATCAACTATAAACCATCTTAGTAACAGCACCGTCTCTTAAAATGACCTCTTTTTCCCACATCCCATCTCATACCTATAACCCCCCCCCCATTTACAGATGCAGTATTCCACGTGGGGTCTCCCCAGGGCATTATAAAGTGGATCAACTGTTCCAAACTCCACTAGAGAAGCCCCAGTTGCTCATGGAACGGAAAGGCCTCCAAGCGCTGCTCCTCACCTCCAGCTCCACAAAGTCACCCAGTCCTTCCACCTGATCCACGTGGACACGGGTCTGGCCCACCATATAAAGGTGGCGCGCCTTCTTCACCACTCCTTGCTCTCCAAGCGCCTGGGACAGCGCTGCCTGTGGGGGGGGGAGAGAGGCAGGCAGAGCCCAGGGGTCATAGAGTGAATCGCATGTCCCAGCCCCCCCCCCCTTCTAAGAGGCCTCAAGGCCCCGTCTCTCCCCTTCCCTGGATACGAAGCCGAAAGGGTCACCGGGAGCAGATGAGCTGCGGTGGGAGATGAAGGTGCTTTTCCAAAAGGCAACTGGACTTTCTTGGTTTTTTCCTTGAAAACATTTCACTTCTCATCCTAGAAGCTTCTTCAGTTCTGAAGAACTGAACATGTCCAGAAATGAAGAAGCTTCTTGGATGAGAAGCAAAACGTTTTCAAGGGAAAAATCAAGAACGTCCAGTTGCCTTTTGAAAAAGCACCTTTGGGACAACCATGACCTGGAGGATGAAGAATCTCCATGGACAATGGGAGAGGAGGCAGCCTTGGAGCACAAGAGCAGGAGAGGGCATCTGATGTACGTCCCGGAAACACCTGGAGGGCCCTGCAGGAAAGTGGCCAGACCAGACGAGGACCTGCCTGGGCTGACCCACTTTCCTCTGACCATCTCCAGGGGGGAGGAATAGGTAGAGAGTCTCACACAGGATGACCTTCTGATCCGGCCTTGCATGGTAACTGGGCGCTTCCAAGCTTTGGAGGGCTGCCTGCTGCCTCATTGCATGTGGAATTGACTTTGCACAACATGTTTTGGTGTCGACTGTTGGGTGTTGCCTGGCCTGGAAAAACGCCTCTCTCAGGTCTGCCAGGTCCAGCATCCTGCCATCAAAGGCTAGATGGGGGAGGGGACAAATGGGCAATAGCTGTGTGTGTACATGATGGGAAACAGGGAGGGGGGGAATGACAGGTGATAAGACCGGAGATGCCCGGAAACCAGCTTGTACCAGCGGGCACCAAGGCCATGCACCCTGAGAAAGAACGTGAATTGCCCCAGAATTTTTCAGTGTTCTCAAAACATCCTAGACAGCTCCAATTAGTGAAATATGGACTGGTCATAGGGGGAGGGAAGAAGAGAAACTTTTCTGTATTTTTTCGTGCAGGAAAACCTTAGATCTAGCCTGACTTTACTGCAACCAACCACTTTTAGTCAAATAACATTTTGCTTCAGTCTAATGGAGTCAAGGGTCTTTCTTTCCTCAGGGACTGGGTTGGGGAGGTCTGACAGCCTCAAACATTCATGTGGCTGCTGGAAGCAGAGATGGGTCCTGCCCCCCTCCAGAATGACCGTGCTGTGCCTCCCAAAGCAGCCCCTCGGGGCCATTCCCACAGCAAGCAGCCCTTCCCAGTGCACGAGGCGTTACCACGAGTCCTCCGGGGTCATCGGTGGGAGAGATGGTGAACCGAGAGAGCTTAGGGGCTGTTGAGTTCGGCCGATCATAAAACACCAGCTCTCCGTGGCCATCCTGCAAAGAAAACATGGGTCAAGCATCAGCCTCACCTGGTAAAAGGCTCAGGATCAGATCAAACCTACAGATCAAAATAAGCAAATTAATCTTATTTTCTGAAATGCAACCCTGCCAGGCTGTAATTAGAGGAGAGGCTGAACAGAAGGCTTCTGCCTGCTCTTGCTCTTGAGGTGAAACTGGAGAGCAGCTGATGCAGGAGGCTTCTTTCTCTGCGGCCTGTCCTTGAATCCCTACTTTATTTTAAGATATGATCAGGTAACCTATATTGTCATTTATTTACATTTATTATTAAGTTTATCTGCCGCCCATCATTCCAAAGTGACTGGGCAGCTTAGAACATAAAAAGATTAAAATCGTCAAACATAAATACTCATCCTAAAGCTGTGCTTGCTGGGAATGATGGGAGCTGAATGGTGGGGAAGTCTGCCTTATGGGTAGTCCTTGACATACAGTCATCATGGAGCCTGCTTATTAAGGTCATAATATGTCCTAAAACGGGTCAGTCACATGATCGATCTAATTTTATGACTTTTTTGCAGCGGTCATTAAGCCGATCCAAGGTCATTAAGCAAATGCCCATTGTAAAATGTGGACACATGACCATAGGACCCTAAATGCAGTCTCTCTCTCTCTCTCTCTCTCTCTCTCTCTCTCTCTCTCTCCCACACACACACACACACACACACACACACACACACACACACGTGGCAACTCCAGAGTGGCAGCTGCTGGGGGTCCCCTGGGGGCTTCTCAGAGCCGCTTGCCTGCTTAATCCTCAGCGGGAGGCTCCCAGCAGGCCAGACGGGGAAGGCCCTGCCTACTGAAATGAACCTGCTTGTTTATTATGGAAAGTTCATCAACTTCTCAGGTTGACTTGTGATAAAGCCAAGAAGTGCCGGGATAGGATTTTTACTCTAATTCAGAAGACGTTTCTTAAAAGATACTTAAAAATGAAGCCAGAATTTGTTCCTCTTAGTTGGGAGTACAAACAGCTTGAAAGGAAATCTGGATGTCCATGTGTATTTTATCTGCACAAAGATGGAGAGACACATCAATTCCCAGATGGCCAGGGCAATAAAGAGTCGGTGGAGAGGGGGAAATGGCCTGTTTTAATTAAAGAGAAGAATTGGTCTAGCTCGATTTGCAACTGGAACTACTTCTGGACGTTTGTACTTGAAAGCAAAAAAAAAAAAAATGAAGCTCTAATTTTAGGTTTTGATTTTTAGAATAATTTTGTTATAGAAATAATTTAAAATTTAGAAATGTAAAGCAAAAGCAACTTATTTGTATTCTACTGCACTGAAAAAAAAATGAGAAATTACTTTTTTCTTTTTCTTGCATTCCTCTCTCTAACTTTCTTAATTTTTGCTTCTATTTGCATTTTAACTCACAATAAACTCTAATAACAAACGAAACAAAGCTCAAGCCATTTTATGAGTAACTTCCTGAACGTTGTGTCTTTTCATTTTCATTATTTTCAAGAGTTGACAATATAACTAACAATCTTCACATAAAGTGAAGGTTTTCTGATTCTGGAGTTTATTTATTTTATTATTTTATTAGATTTTTATACCGCCCTTCTCCCACTGGACTCAGGGTGGTGAACAGCCAAAAATAAAAACATCACATACAAAATTTAAAATTATTTAAAATTCAGTTGGAGCTGTGGTTGTCGTTCAGTTGCTAAGTTGTGTCTGACTCTTTGTGACCCCCACGGACCACAGCACCCCAGGCCCCCCTCCCTCGTCCCCCCAAGTTTGCCCAAGTTTTCCTGTTCGTTGCATTGATGACCCTTCCTAACCCATCTCCTCCTCTTCTCCTTTGGCCTTCCGCCTTTCCCAGCATCGGGCCTCCTCCAGGGAGTCCTCTCTTCTCATGTGGTGGCCAAAGTCTTTGAGCTTCAGCTTCAGAATCTGTCCTTCCAAAGGATCGACTTTAGGATCGACTGATTTGATCTCCTTGCAGTCCGAGGGACTCTCGAGAGCCTTCTCTGACGCCAAGTCCATTTCCAAATTCCAGAAAAGTTGTGTCTTTAGCAAAGCAAGGGGCACACAATGCACATGATGGGTTTGGGAGTCCCTTGCAGGTGGCCCCAACTGGTCAGGGGTCGGAGGGGCTTCTCAGCTTTGGAGACCTTCAACTAGTCTCCCAGCCTGAGCGCCCCAAAAACCAATGGAGCCATTTCTGCCATTTCTGTGCAGCTCAGGCAAAATCTTCCCAACTTGGAGCCTTCTGGGGGCCTTTGAAGATCAGCCAGCAGATCTGGGCAGCCGGCTGGAGAAAGTCCTTTGACCTGAGCGCCCCCCACCAAAAAATCTATTTCTTTCAGAACTGATATCCCAAAGCTCAAAGGGAGGCTGGGCTGAACTGCCCCCCTTCCACCTCTGCCAGAGAAGAGAGGGCCGAGTGACCCTGGTTTCTCCTAGGCACATCTTATCAATGCCATCAATGCCATCAAGAGAGCCAAAGAGGTAGCTGGTGCTGAGAAGGATGGCCTGGCAAGATGCCGCTCTGCCCACGAGACCTTGGAGTTCTGTCCTCCCCGGCAGGGGTGAAGACAGGAACCGTCTCGGCACAGAATAAGGCCGGCTTGTGCTAACTGGCAGGAGCCGATCCGGATGCTGCGGGGCGCCCCTCCCGTAACACCTGCCCATTGTTTTCTAAGAGGAGTGGGTGAGGCAGATCGAACACTGGGAAAGAGGGAGAGCTTTGGGAGCCCTGGGCAAATAGGAAAGGGAGAGAGGCTGAGCGGAAGAAACAGGTCGTTCAAAGGGAGAGGAGGGTTGCAGGAACCAGCAGGAAAGAAGAGAGAATAAGGGTAGTCCCTACTTATGTCCAGATTTGAGCCCAAAATTTCTGTTGCTAACCAAGACATTTATTAGGTGAATTTTTCCCCATTTTACAACCTTTCTTGTATGGTTGTTAAGTGATTCTGGCTTCCCCGTTGACTTTGACCCCGGGGCACTGCGACCGTCATAAATATGAGTCCATTGCCAAGAGGCTGAATTCTGATCAGGTGACCCTGGGGATGCTCTCACGGTCCTAAGCGTGACAAAGAGTCATAAAGCATTTTGTTCAGTGCAGTTATAACTTTGAATGGTCACTAATCGAACTGCTGTAAGGCGAGGACTGCCTGTAAAGGAAAGAGGGAAACTGGCCCAAAAGAATGGAATTGCAGGGAATGTTCAGTGCAGATGCCGCCACTTCTCAAACTGAAGAAACTCTCCAAAATTGGGTCACTAACATTACCCAATTCAGGGAGGCTGGAACCCAGCGCTGGGATTTACGCCTGGAATCAACCTACTTTCTGTTACACGCCTGTCACTCAAATCCTCCAGGAGGAACATCTCTAGGCAGCAGCAGAAAATGTAGAAATGAAATGGGCTGGAAACTGCTTAGCAGATTTGTTTGAATTTGGGGAGTGTTTTTCCTGCCTGGAAAAGTTAAAGATGAAGGAGTCTCGCTTATCCTCAAAAGGGAGGGGGGGCAAGGGGGGGGTCTGTCCCACTAAGCTGCATGGAGAAAGAATTCATGGGCCCATCCTGGATGGAAGAGCTGGAGACTCCCTTGAAGGGCAAAATGGGGGAAGCATACTGAGCCCCCCCCCCCCCATCCCACTTGGCTGGGTTACTCACTCTGAAGTCGCGAACCTTCAGCCGTCCATGGGGAACAGGAAAGAAGGTGTCTGTCTGAAGGATGAGAGAGCCTGGGGATCCACTCAGCTGCTCCACCCTGCTGATCAGCTGGGCCAGATCCTGCACCCGGGCCTTGATCTCCACATTGGCTGGCATCTACAAGACAATCAAAGATCAGGGGAAGCCGAGGGTGGGGGCCCCTGGTGCTCTCTAAGCTCTAAGTGGTTTCCTTGCAGACGTCTCATAACCCAACTAGGTAACATCCTCAGTGCTGGGGGGGGGTGTTCCCCTCTGTTTATATACTAGTGGCTTGACCCATTGGTGTTGGCGGGAGCGTTTCCTTCTTCTTGGTTCCTCAATTAGCCTGGTGTCTATTGCCTGAGTGCTTGTTTGAGTTGGCAGTTCCTTGCTTGGGGCATGAACAGAGAGCAACCCCTCTCTAGCACTGACGATGCTACCTAGCAGGGTCATGAAACGTCTGCAAGGAAGCCACCCAGCTCACGAGCACCAGGGACCCTGTGGCTCAATCCTGAGCTACGGCTATTGTCTTCTCTTGCAGCCGAGGATCTTCGGGGGAAATTCCCCTCCAAGGAGCCCAGCCCAGCCCATACCCCGCCCCCCCCGCCCCTCACCCCCAGCTGCTGGCCAGCGCCTCTCCGCCCTTGTCGGGGCCGAGCAGACGCGGGGGGGGGAGGGGGAGGGGGAGGGGGGACCCAGCCCGGATCTTTCTTCGCGGGGGGGGAGGAGCTTCTGCTTCTCCAAACCCCCGGATGCCCCAGACACGTGTAGGTCCCCGCTGGTTCCCCGCCCCCTTCAAGAGGCCCCGCCCCGCAGCGGAGGGGCTGGTGCAGCTGGCAACGGCCCCCCGCGCAGGTGGCCCGACCGGTCGGGAAAGGCGGAGGGAGCCGCCCTCCGGGGACCCAGCGCCCTGCACCACTTCTCTTCGCCCGACTGAAGCGGCGGGGCCGGCTAGGCCGCCTTTTCCAAGGAACGCACCCTCAGCTGCGGGTCGAGTGCGCGTTCACACAAACGCCGCTACACGTGTCGCGACCTTCACCCTCGCCGGGTTCCGCCGTTCCGCGATTGGCGCCGCGGCCGCCTACGTCACGTCCTCCGATTGGGCGCCGTCTCCTCCTTGCCCCGCCCCCTCCGTCCCGGGCCCGAACCGCAGCCCGTCTTCCGCCCCCGGAGCCGCCCCCGGCCAATGGGAGCGCGGGGGCGGGACCGGAGGGGCGGGGCGGCCATCGGTCGGTTTCTGCGATGGAGGCTCCGGACGGAGACGGGCCGGACGGAGACCGAGCCGCGCCCCGCTCGCCCCGCGGCTGCCCGGCCGTCCCCGCGCCCACCCGCCTGCGCGCCTTCCTCTGGTGCCGCGAGTTCCTGGCCGGGGCCTGGCGCCGCCTGGCCGCCCCCGAGCAGCTGGGCATCGTCCCCGTCAGGTGAGCCCCCCCGCCCGTGACGTCACCCGCCCCGCCCGTGGAACGCCCCGCCACTGGGTGGCCGCCGCAGGAAGATTCTCTTGGCCGGGATCCCTCCGGAGCCCCTCGCGAGGCTCCCCCGAGGCTCTTCTCCCGCAGCCACTCCCGCCCCAGGCGGCTCATCCCGGGGAGGAAGCCTCGCACCAAAGAGACCCTGGGGGGGTGAGGGGGGGCTGGCTGGGGATTCTGGGAGTTGGAGTCCGGAAGCCACTTTTAAAAGTAGCCAGGGTGGGAGACGCCCCCTCCCCCCTCCCCTCCCCCCCCACGCCACAGCCACGCCTAACAGAACACCGGTAGTCCTCGACCTACGACCACAACGGAGGCATTTGTTAAGTGAGGTTTGCTCCATTTGACAAGCTTCCTTGCCACAGCTGTTCAGTGAACCTCTGCAGTTGTTCAGTTAGCGCCACGGTTGGTAAGTGAATCCGGCTTCCCCACGGACTCTGCTTGTCAGAAGCTGACAAAACCTGCCCCCGCCAAGAGTCTGGATTTTGATCCCGTGACCGTGGGGGATGTTGCAAGGGTCGGAAGTGTGAAAAACAGTTACAAGTGCTGTTGTAACTTCGAACAGTCACTAAATGAACTGTTGTAAGTCGAGGACTGCCTGTAGCAGAGTTGGAAGGGACCAGCCCCCTGGGAGAGGTCAGGGGTGCTGCCTGCGTTCCCAGGGGGAGAGGAGGGGGCTTGTCCTGTCCCACCAGCCCCCAACCTGCCTGTCTCTGCTTCCCCCACAGCGGAGGGCTGAGCAACCTACTCTACAAATGCTCCCTGCCGGACCACATCCCGACCGCCCAGGAGGAGCCACGCCAGGTCCTGCTTCGCGTCTACGGCGTCATCCTCCAGGTGAGCTTCGGCCGGGCCTTCCGGAAGCTTCCCTTCCGGCCCCGGGATGACCTTTGCCGTCTGCCTGCTCCCGGGACCCCAGGATATCCAGCCGGGGCTCTTCCACGAAGCAACGGCTTCGTTTAGTTACATATAGTCCTTGACTTACAACAGTTCATTTAGTGACCACAAGTATGACGGCACTGATAAAAGTGACTTATGACCATTTTTCACACCTATGACCATTGTAGCATCCCCATGGCCGAGGGATTTACATGTGGATGCTTGTCAACTGACTCACATTTATGACGGTTGCATGTGTCCCAGGGTCATGTGATCACAGGCAGAGTCAAGAGGGAAGCCGGATTCACTTAGCAACCATGTTGCTAACTTAACAACTGCAGTGTTCACTTAACAACTCTGGCAACAAAGTTCATAAAATGGGACAAAACTCATTTAACAAATTTCTCACTTAGCAACATAAATTTTGGCCTCGATTTTGGTCGTAAGTCGAGAGCTACCTGTACTTAGGAAAACTGATAGGGCCGTTCTGGCTTTGCCACGAGTGGTTGTGCGCCTCCTTCTCACACATCTCCCTCCCTCCCTCCCTCCCTCCGTGTCAGCTGATCAGTGGCCATGGGCTCCCCTGGCAGGGGAAGAGCTGAAGCAGCCACTCCTGGGCAGTGGATTCTCCCAGACTGGCTTCCATGGACTGATGACCGCTTGACCGGCCACTTCAGTGCCGTCTCGCTGCAGGGCTGGGGATGGCCAACAGCCTCGAGACCTCTGGCTCCTGGTCTGCTGGAGCCCGGTTGGGAGGCTCAGGCCCCGGTGAGTCTGTCCTCGGGAGCAGCCCCTCCAATGCTCCCTCTCTCTCCCGCAGGGGGTCGACTCGCTGGTTCTTGAGAGCGTCATGTTCGCCATCCTGGCCGAGCGGGCCCTGGGACCACGGCTGTATGGCATCTTCCCGCAGGGGCGCCTGGAGGAATACATCCCGGTAGGTGCCACCCCTTCCCTCCCTGGCAGGCAGGACAGGCTGCAAGGTAGGGCTGAACCTGGCCTGGCACTGCCGCCAAATGCCATCTCCAGGCACACTTCTACTTGGTCTGGAATGGGAGAGGGTCTCCTGCTTGAGCAGGGGGTTGGACTAGAAGACCTCCAAGGGCCCTTCCAACTCTGTTCTTCTGATTCCCGGAATCCCATTTTAGGGAAGTGTGAAGAATGGTGGTGAGCATGCGGGTGGGTGGGCTGAGGGGATTCTGGTTAGCGCCCGTCCTTGCTTTAAGGCGCTCAGGCCGCCACCCCAAGCAGAGGGGCAAGGCTGCCCTCACAAGCTGCCCCCAGAGTTGCCTGTTGTGCAGAGGTTTCAACTCAAGTCCAAATTGGACACAGCTCTGCTTTGTGTATAATCTTCTTTGTTTCACTTTCTTAAACTTCTGACTCTGAATGACTGAATTTAAAGAGAGAGAAAACCCCAGAAAGCCATAAAATAGGCAAAACGGAGCCCTCCTCCTCTGGAAACCTAGCAGGAAGAACAGCCTCACATCTCAACCACAAGGTGTGGGGAAACAGCCAGGCCTTCCAGGGCTTTAGGAATCTAAACCAAGGGTCCCCAACCTTTTGGACCTCAGGGACCACCAAGTTCATAATTTTAAATCCCACGGACCACTAATACGAATCCAGTGCACCGCTTGCTGAAGCGCCTGGACTCCCAGTGACGGGATGGGGTCCTTCAGGCACTCTCCCTCCTCTCTCTCTCTCCCTCTCTCTCTCTCTCTCTCTCTCTCTCTCTCTCTCTCTCTCTCTTTCTCCCACTCATTCTCATCTCTCTTTCTCTCTCTCTCTCTCCCCCCACTCACTCTCTCATTCTGATTCTCTCTCTCTCTCTCCCACTCATTCCCATTCTCTCTGTCTCATCTCTCTCTCCCCCTCTCTTTCTCTCTCTCTCCCACTCATTCTCTCTCATTCTCTCAACTCTTTCTCTCCCCCTCACTCTCTCTCATTCTGATTCTCTCTCTCTCTCTTTCATTCTCTCTCTGATTCTCTCTCTTTCATTTTCTGTCTCTTTCTCTCATTGTCTCTCACTCTCTCATTCTGATTCTCTCTCTCATTTTCTCTCTCTCTCTCTCTCTCTGTCTCATTCTGATTATCTCTCTCTCTCTCTCTCATTCTCTCTCTCTCTCATCTCATGGGCCAGCCAGTGTCTTGGGGCTGAGAGGAAGTCAAGCATCTCCCTGAGAGACCGAGGTGCACGGAGCACCAATAAGGGCCAGAAGAAGTGCAGGAGTGAAGCACTACTTGCACTTGCACAGCTTCAGCATTCTGCCTTGGTATATTTGCTCCAGCCAGTGACGCAAAGCAGCCCTCGTCTCCTGCCGCTTGGGACTCGGAGCAGTAAACAGCAACTGGTCCAGGGAGCAGCCGGATTTTGCTCTCCATTGCGGGTGCCAGATCGGCCCCCTGCAGGCTCTCGTCTCTCGAGGAGTGCTCGCTGAAGCGGCATGGGAAATTTTGGCCGGGCTCCTCGAGAGACGAGAGCTTGCAGGGGGCCGATCTGGCACCCGCAATGGAGAGCAAAATCTGGCTGCTCCCCGGACCAGTCGCTGTTTACCACTCCGAGTCCCAAGCAGCAAGAGACGAGGGCTGCCTTGCACCACCGGCTGGCGCCACTATCCCAAGGCGGAATGCTGATGCCGCGCAAGTGCAAGTAGTGCTTCGCTCTCGCAGCTTCTAGCCATCACAATCGCTGCTTCGGCCCGCTTGCGCCACCTCCTCCCCCACCACGCAACAGCACCATTATTTCATTCCAGACGGAGAGGGCTGCGCTCCTTTTTGCGTATTGCACCACCTGCAAAGTTGTGCATTGCATGTGCCACCCCAGGACAGAGATTTCCAGCCCCGCCCCCGCCAGTCCCATATTCCAGAGCTGTAGTAGTCACACTCACAGGATTGGCCCATTGGTCATCCCGGAGCAGCTCCTCCACCAGGGGGCACCGGCAAAAATAGGAAGATTTCTCCACGGACCACAAAAATTTTCTCGCGGACCGCACCACCGGTTGGTGACCGCTGATCTAAACGGGGGGATGTTGGGCCTCAGTGTGGCTTTTTGCAGTGTGTGTGTCATGGGTCCTTCGCTCCCAGCCTGGTTTCAAGAGATTTTGGGGGACTTATAAATCAACGTGGCCTCGGGGTCTCCCAGAGGCCTTTCTGACCCCCTGCAGCCTCTCCTCTCCATCCGCTTCCCCATGATTCTGAGCTCGCCGCTCCCTCCAGCCCCCCCACGGCCTCAGGGCTGCCCTCTGTCTCCACCCGCAGAGCCGCCGCCTGGTGACGGAGGACCTGCCGGAGGCCAGCATCTCGGGGGAGATCGCGGTGAAGATGGCCCGCTTCCATGGCATGGTGATGCCTTTCAACAAAGAGCCCAAGTGGATGTTTGGCACCATGGAGAGGTGGGTCACCCTTCGGTGTGCTGGCTGGCCCCTCGGCTGCAGAGGCGGCTGGGGCTGCTCCCGGCAAGGGCCACTCCCTAGGCTGGTGGCCTTGCAGCTCTCGCCCTGCCAAGGACTCCAGGGGCCGCCTGGGAAGGTGTTTGGGCCTCTCCCCACCTGTCCTCCTCCCCTCCAAGGCAGCAGGAGCCTCCCTTCATCCTTCTCCGTTCCTGGCAGGTACCTGAAGCAGATCTCCGAACTCACCTTTTCCCAGGAGGCCCAGCGGCACAAGCTTAACCGGCTCAAGGCCTACAACCTGGAGGCCGAAATGCACAGCCTCAGGTGAGCAGGCGGCCAGAGAGAGGCCACCTGTGGGGCTGCCAGACTCTGGGCCATCCTTCACTTGCCCCAGACTGGCTCCCTGCCAGCTTTGCAATAGTCTCCCCCACACACGCACACTTCCCCCTGGGATCAGGAAAATGCTGCCGGTGGGGCAAGGTGGATTCAGAGGCTGGGACCCTCCAGGTTTCACACCCAAAAGACAGCTTTGTATCGAAACTCGGAGGGGGTGAAGTCACATTCCCCATGGCTCAAGAGAACCCTCTTGTCTTGTGGTGCCCCTCCCTCCGGAAGGAAAAGGGGCTGAGCTGTTTCCTCTCTTCCTTCCTCTTCCCCAGGATGCTGCTGGAGGCCACGCCGTCCCCCGTGGTTTTCTGCCACAATGATGTGCAGGAAGGTGAGGGCGGCAGAGACTCGGGGCCTCCCCAGCCACCGGACCAAAGCCCAGGAGGAGGTCCTGGCTGGGCTGACAGCCAACTCCCCTCGCCCCCTTTCTCCCCACGCAGGGAACATCCTCCTCCTGGCCGGCCGCCAGGCTTCCTCCACGGACCGGCTGATGCTCATCGACTTTGAGTACAGCAGCTACAACTACCGGTAGGCAGCCGGGCAGAAGGCCAAGGGCCCCAGGGAGGAAAGAGGGTGGGCTGCCTTTTCATCCAGTGATTTCCCGGCCTCTTCTAGCCAAGTCTAAGGAGGGCTTTGACCGCCAACTGGGGATACACTTAGTCCTCGACTTTGGACCACAATTGGGCCCAAGCTGTTTTTGTGGCTAAGTGAGACATTTCTTAAGTGAGTTTTGCCCCATTTTACGACCTTTCTTGCCACCGTTGTTCCGTGAAGCCCTGCAGTTGTTAAATGAATCTGGCTTCCCCGTTGACTTTGCTTGTCAAGAGGCCACAAAAGGGGATCACGTGACCTCGGGACACAGCAACCGTCATAAATATGAGTCAGTCGCCAAGCATCTGAATTTTGATCACGTGACCAAAATGGGGGATGCTGCGACAATCGTAAGGGTGAAAAAATGGCCTTTTTTCAGTGCCATTGGAACTTTGAACAGCCACTAAACCAACAGTCGTAAGTCAAGGACTGCCCACAGTCTCCTGGTGACTCCCTGCCTGCAGCCAGAGAGTTTGCTTGGCGAGGGAGGGAGGGAGGCTTTGCTATTTCAGTTCTTCCAGGGAGTTTCTCTGCTCTCCAGTCCTGCTTTCCGTGAAAACCTCCCCTCGAATTCCCCCAGGCCAGGCCTGGCAGTGACACGCCCCTCATCACAAATTAGCCAATTCATATGCCGGCTGTCTTTCCATCTTAGCCCTGATTGGTTTATTGAAGTGACCCCTTTCTGGAACGTGTTTTATACTGCGGTAGAAAGTAACCCAACAGTGCTGGGTTTGTATAGCATGCTCTATCACGTGCGCACACACACACACACACACACACAGAGAGATCCTGAGCAAAGATTTAAAATGTGCTTAGCGTCTTGATGCTCCGGCCAGCCTTTCACTAGCCTGACTAAGCACTGCAGAAACCCAGCAATTCCGTGAAAGTGCCCAGGGGGTTTGCTTGGCGTAGCAAGTGGTGACAACCTGGTTACAGGCATTCCTCGACTTATAACAATCATGGAACTGCCCATCACAGTCAGAAGTTGTGACAAATCAGAAAACAGACTGGGTTATGGATCAGACCCAAATTTACTATTTACTGGAGGTCATTAAGCGAATCTGTGGTTTGCAATGGGTGCAGTAAATACCGGGTTTTGTCAAAACTCATAAAATGTGGCCAGGTGACTGCAGGACACAGCAAGCGTCTTTAAATGCAGCCGTGTCGCTCAGTGCCCAAAGTTTGGTCATGTGACCGTCGAGGGAGGGGCAGCCGTGGGAACTTGGAATCCGGCTGGTAGGTAGCCCCAAGGTTGGACCCCTGTTACTTTGAACAGTTGCTGAGGAATTGGTCGTAAGTCAAGGACTACCTGTGTAGTGTAAGGAGATGTTTGGAGAAACACAGAGATATGCTGAACAAACCCAGTGCTCAGCTTTCTCTTCCTCCTCGTCCTCCTGCAGGGGCTTCGACATCGCCAATCACTTCTGCGAGTGGGTCTACAGCTACGCCCACGACGAGTGGCCTTTCTACAAAGCCAGCCCGGAGAGCTACCCCAGCCCCGAGCAGCAGGTGGTGGTCCTGGGCTCCTGGGGGAAGGGCGGGGCTGGATTGGAGGGTGGGAGCAGAACCGCTGGCTCAGGAATTCTGGGAGTTGAAGTCCGCCAGTTGTGAAGAGGCCATCATTGCCCGTCCCTGGCCTCGAGGCCTGTGGAATCCAACGCAGGACCCGAACCTCCAATCTCCAGCCTGGCTGCGGTGCTCATTGTTAAGAGTGCACCCTGGAGAAAGAGCGGGAGGGACTCCCACGGTCTGAAGGATGCGCTCGTGTTTATACATTTCAGGAAAGGAGGAGAAAATAATACACTAAAAGATAGGCAATAGATTTTTCTTCCCTGCCCTTCTAGTGCTTCTATCCTCAAAGAAACAGGATGGCCTTAAGAGCAAGAAACGCATGGCTGACGTTGCCATAGAAGCTTTGATACAGCAGGCCTAGAAGTGAGGATTTCAAGGTTGCCCCAGTTAGCACCCATTCTTTCTACCTTTCCGTCTTGCTAACCTGCTCCCCATTCCTGCAAGGATCCGTTTTCCTCCCAGCAGCAACGGCCCTGAAAGTCTGGAAGACCTGGTCTCTTTGGAAACGGAGTCGTTTCAGCTCAGGTGGCCCTCGAGCCTGCCTGGTCTTTTGGAACTTGAGCTAGTGATCTATTTGATCTATTCATTGGTCTTGCTTTCTGCTGTGGGAGTCGTAGTTGAAATGCCCAGGTTTTTCTTCCTGCTCTCCAGGACTGTACATTGCCAACAGTCAATGTGGGTGGAGCCTTGGAGGTCTTCTAGTCAAGCAGAAGACCCTCTACCATTTCAGACAGAGGGCTGTCCAGTCTCCTTTTAAAAGCCCCCAGTGATGGAGCCCCCACAATTCCTGAAGCCAAGCCTTTCCACTGGTGGATTGCTCTCACGGCCTCCTTGGTTTTAGGCTGGTTCTCTCTTTGCTTAGCTTCCATCCATTCCGTCTTGTGGTACTTTGGAGACTCGCTTGACCCCCTCTTCTTTGGGGCAGCCCCTCAGATATTGGAGGACTGACATTGTGACGCCTTTAGTCCTTCTCCTCATTAAATATACCCGATTCCTGCAACAGTTCTTCATATGTTTTAGCCTCCCGTTCCTTTAGTCATCTTTGTGGCTCTTCTCTGCACCCTTTCTAGGATCTTTTTTTCTATGGTGGTGAGGTGTTGGGTGGCAGAGCTGATTGATGGATCAATTGAGCATCTTCAGCAAAGGGAAATCTTGCACCTCCTGAGCAGCGACTGTTCAGGAATTGTTAGGAACAGGTTGGGAAAGTCTTCGCCATGCCCAGCCGGAAGTCGCTTCCTCCTTCTTGAATTCCATGGGGTCTCTATCACCGCCCCCAATTTATTTTGGCCCTAGTTGTCCCTGGGTTCTCAGAAGCTTTGCCTAGTGGCAGGCAGGAGGCGCAGTTTCAGAAGGTGGTTTGCCTCACCTGTCTCATTTTCCCTCAGCTGCACTTCATCCGGTGTTACCTGGAGGAGGCAGGTGGGAAGGCCAACCCCCCTTCGCCGGAGGAGCAAGAGCGCCTGGAGGCCAAGATGCTTCTGGAGATCAGCCGGTCAGTTGTGAGGGTCGGGGGTGGCCAGAACCGCTGCAGCAGCCAGCACCGGCATTTCACCGGCATTTCAGAGCTGTGGCTGTTTCCTTTAAGGGTGGGGGGTGGGCATTGCAAGAGGCTTCGGTCTGCCCCTCATTCTCCTGGGAAATGCTCCCGATTAGAAAAAACTGCCTCTGTGGGGCATGAATGGCAGATACCCCCTCTTCCCCCCTTGGCTGACATTCTCCCCCCCCCCCTTGCAGGTTCACCTTGGCCTCCCATTTCTTCTGGGGCCTCTGGTCTATCCTGCAGGCCAAGATCTCCACCATTGAGTTTGGCTACCTGGTGAGTGCCGAGGGCTGGTTCCCATTCTCCCTCTGCCCTCCCCCTCTCCCCGGCAGGGGCTGGTGCAGGGAAAGGCAACTTCTGGGCCATTTCAATAGGGCCTAGAGGGATAAAGGGTTGCTGCTGGCCCCCCAAGGGGTTTCAGGGTGCTGGGCTGCCCCTCCCTTTTCCCAAACAAAACTGGGTCTGGCAGGGAAGGTGGGTCACTTTCCCAGTCCATCATTTCCTCCTGCCAGGAATACGCCCAGTGCCGCTTTGAGGCCTACTTCCAGCAGAAGGCCAGGGGCGACTGACCGTTGGCTGGCCAGGGCTGGCATATTGGGCAGCTGGAGCTGAAGGACCAAGACTGGAGGGGTGGCTGGTCAGCCCTCCTGCAAGACGCGCTCTCTGCACCTGTGCTTTGGTGCTCTGATGCTGGACTTATTCAGTCAACCTGGTTTTTGGGCACTCCTGTGACGCCCTGCAGGGCAAGCAGCCAACCTCCTTCTGGATGGGGGGTGGGGGGTGGGGGTCGGGACAACTTCTCGGTTGCAGTCCAGGTGGACGGACAGGAAGAGTATCATGTCCACGGCCTCTCACGCGTGGGGTGCCTCCTGCTCAACCTCTGCACGACACCGCTGGGAAGCACCGGCTGCAAGGGAACAACCAGGCCCACTGGTGAACTTTGCACACCTGGGTCTGGTTGCTCACACCTGACAGTACGAGGCCCACTTCCCCCGCTCCCCGCTCAGCTGCGTTCCCATCCTTGGTCTTGGAGGGGGCCACATTTCCCCGTTCCAGACGGGTGCAGCTTGGGTGGGGGGTCATCCTTCACAAGACGAACCATTGCGCTCTTCATCCTGTGCGCCAGTTGCACCCTCTGCCTTTCCTTCAGACAGTCACTCATGTCCTGCTCACCTCCTAACTGTGAGGTGAGGATTACTGCAATGCATTGTAGGTGGGGCTGCCCTCGAAGACCCCTTTCTTTAGCCCCTGGTAAAGAAAGCCGTGGTGCAGTGTGTCATGGGCGCCTCTCATGTGCCCTTCCGTCACCATTGCGACGTGAGCTGTGCCAGCTGCCAGCCGGCATTCATTGCCTCCAAAACTCTGCAGGTCAGAGAGCTGGAGGGCTGCTTGTCTCCGGTCATTTCTGGAAGGGATATCCGCCAAGTCCCCCACCCCCCATTAAGCACTGCCACCTTGTGGGACCCGGGAAGCCTTGCTTCTCTCTTGGGGCCCCCAACTCTGCCCCAGGCTCCTCCAAAGATAAAGACGGGGGGCCCCTCGGGTCCAGAAAGCATTGAAACCTTGGCTTTGGTTCCAGGCCAGGGGGCCGTTTATTATACTCGATGGGCCCCGTTTTGTCCTCTTAATTCTGTCACTGATTTTACTCTGGGCTTCTAAATCAATGAAATGTTCAGCATGGAGGACTCCGAAGACCACCCCCCACCCCATGAGCTTTTCTGCTGTCCGTTCTCAGGGCAGCTCATCCCTGAAGCACTGGAATAGAGCTGTGGACGGATGCTTTGCACTCTCGGTCAGAATATTGTACAAAATAAAAAATGTTCATTTGTAGAAAGCTGCATTTCACCATCATGTTTTATTTATGAATGAACAATGAATCTCGCCATTGGAGGCAACTCCGGGTGGCTTCACCTTTTCCTCCTCTTGAAAAAGGCGGAGGAGGGGTCTGAAGGTAGAGAGTTCAAAAGGGAGGGTGGAGGGGGGGGTCTGAAGGTTTGTGGTCCAGCAGCAGCAGCATCCTTCCGGCAGGGCAGCCAAATGCTCCCCTCTCCCTACGCAAGAGGAACAAAGACTTGACCTGGGGGCCCTGCCTACGTTGCAGAGGTGGGAGGACCTGACTGCCCAGAGTGGATCGAGAAAAGCCCTTGCCAGTTTCCCAGGGCTGGATCCCGAGGAGAGACCAACTAGTGGACAGGCACCAAGAGGCAAGCTGAATGCCAGCTCCGTTGGGCTCTCGCCAGGCCTGCGAGAGCCACAGTGGGAGGGCCACAGGTGCCTGGCTGCAAACCACTGGGGAGGGGGCTTCTACCCGCAGCTTTTCTCAGTAGATCCCAAAATCCACTCCACCCGAGGGTCCCTGTTAACATCCCTATTCCAGCCAAGGTGAGCCACCCTTGCTATTCAGTCCGCCGCTGTTTATCCTGCCCCTCCAGGGATCGGCCAGCCCAGCTCTGATGCCCTCCAGATTTAGAGGGCTGCAAACCTGCCAGCTTCCCCGCTCCCCCCCCCCTTTCCCTGGGTGGCAGAGGCCCTAAGAAGAAATAGTTGAGCCCCCCGAGATCCCCCTCCCCGATTCAGATTCCTATTTTTACAGCCTTCTGCCTAATTCTAGAAGCCCAATTTTGGGAGCAATTGCTGAGCTCCAAGCAAAAGCAAGCATACCTGACTTTCCCTAATCCATCCCTGAGCTTTGTGTAAACAGCCGTCAAAGGCCAGCCCGTCTCCTGCTTAAGCCTTGTGCACACGGTGTCCTTGGTTTCCTCCAAGGACACAGACAGGTGCGGCGGGCAGGGCAGGGCAGGGCCACGCCCAGAACAGCGGAATGAAGCCTCAGGGTACCCTCTTTAATCCTGCAGCCTTTGAGATGGGTGGACTTCAACTCCCAGCATTCCCCAGTCAGCATGCAACTCACAAATCTTTGTGTCAGCTAAGCCAGCAGAGACGTTGCTACAATATCTGGGGATAAGGTGGGTCCAGATTCCCTGCTGGAGGAAGGGGGGAGGGCCAATTCCTCAGCTCCAGCTTATGAGGCTTCAGAGGTGGACTCCAACGTCCGGAATGGACTGACCGAGTCTCCCGAAGAAGAGGACAAGACAGGCATATTCTCAGATATGGGGTGGGTTGACAAAGTCCCAACACATACTTGTGTTAACAAGAACAGAGGTGTGCAAGTACATGCTCGGCCCCCCAAGTGGACAGAACCCCATTAGCCAGCAGGAGAACTGGGGGAGAATGTTCTCCTCCAGCAGGATCTTTGGACAAAGGCCAGAGAGACACCAGTCCAAAATGGCTCAGCGGATTGCCAATGCAATTCAATGCATTAACAGAGGGATAGAGTCAAGATCACATGAAGTTCTACTACCACTTTACAAAGCCTTAGTAAGACCACACTTGGAACATGGCATCCAGTCCTGGTCGCCATGATACTAAAAAGATACTCTGGAAAGAGCGCAGAGAAGAGGAACAAAAATAATTAGCGGGCTGGAGGCTAAGAGATAGGAAGAATGGTGACAGAAATTAGGTAGGTCTGGTCCCGTGATGGCAAACCTATGGCAAGCGTGCCAGAGGGGTCACGCAGAGCCCTCTCTGTGGGAACGCGCACCGTCGCCAGCTGCTCTTCTGGTTTCCGGCGCGCAAAAACGTCCTGAAAACATCCCGAAAAACTTCCTGAAAACAGCCTGAAAAATGGCCTGAAAATGGCCCCAAAAACAGACATGTGCGTGCCAGCCAGCTGGTCTTCGGGTTTCCGGTGCTCCGGAGCGCCTGCAGGAGCGTTCCTGTTTGGGCCCTCGGTGCCAGAAAGGTTCGCCATCCCTGGTCTAGTCTAATGGAAAGAAGGCCTCGGGCGGACATGACAGCTGTACTGCTCCAGTACTTGAGGGGCTCCTACAAAGACAAGGGGATCAACCCATTTTCCAAAGCACCAAAAGGCAAGACGGGAAGCAACAGTTGGAAACTTAGCAAGGGGAGAAGCAACCCAAAACTCAGGAGGAATTGCCTAACGGTGAGAGCAGTCAACCAATGGAAGAGAAGTTGTGGGTGCTTCAAGGCTTCCCAAGAGACTGGACAACCACTTGTCTGAAATGATCCAGGGCCTCCTGCTTGAGCAGGAGGTTGGACTAGAAGACCTCCAAGGTCCCATCCAGCTATTATTATTCTATTCTGTTCCCTTGTCCTGCCCTGCCCTATCCTGATTGCTCTGTTTTACTCCTATCCCACTCCATTCCGTTCTCAATAGACCAAAGACCCAGAGGGGCCATTTGACAGAGAAAATGGGCAGAATAACTGCAGGTGAGATCCAGGTAGTCCTCGCTTAGCAACCGGTCCCTTATCCACCGTCCAGAGCTACTGAAGGCCCCGTTCTGGAGCTCTTATGGCCGCTTCAGCCACCTCTGACCCCATTTGGATGCTGGGCAACCATTTTTCACCCTCCTGACCCACAGCTGAACTCAGCATTTCCATTGCTAAGCAAGGCTATTATAAAGTGAGCTTTCACCCCTTTTACAACCCCTCTTGCCACAGTGAATCTGGCTCCCAGAAGGGGAGTGACTTGGCTTCCCAGAAGGTCGCAAAGGGGGATCACGTGATCCCAGGACCGTCATGAGTCACTTGACCCTGTGACCGTGGAGATACTGCAATTGTAAGTATGAAAAACAATCATAAGTCACTTTTTCCAATGCTGTTGTAACTTCGGTCACTAAATGAATGGCTGTAAATTGAGGACTACTGGTGGGTAACCTTAGTAGGAATTCTTGATCTCCTGCCTTTCATTCCTTCTCAATTTGCTGCTGCTGCTTCTGTTCTTTTTTTCTTTTCCACCCCGCCCCCCGCCCCACCCCCAGGCAAGGGCTCCACTCGGGCCTGGGGCTGGTGGGGCCTTTGCAGGAGGATGGGCTCCTGCGGCAATTAGCAGCCGAGGGAAAGGCCCAGCAGCAACATTCACACACCCCGTGGAATCATGTGGGGGGGTTATTTGAGGCTTGGTGTGTGCCACAATCTCAATGGGCTGTGTCCAGAGTTGTGGGCACCCAGCCTCTTGCCTGTTTAGAGGCCGGGTCTCCTGGGCCCCCAAGCTCAACAGCTGCAATTCAGACCAACCGTGAAATCCCCTTTGGAAAGAGGAGGCTGGAGGGCAGCAGTTCCCTGACGGGGGGGGGGGGCGCCTGGGAGAGGCTGGCTGGCAGCAGGGGGGCCAGCCCAGGACAGCAGCTGTCCTCCCCTCCTCCCAGCCAGCCGCCCTCTCACCCAAATTCCAGCCCCTATTTATAGCACAGGGGGCCTGGCGGGACAGCCTCCTTGTTCCCGGGTGCAGCAGCCTCACGTTTTGCAGCAGAGCAGTTGCGGAGCCCCTCAGTTCTGCCCTTGTTGTGCCAGGCAGGGGGCGCGTCCCTCTTGCCAGCCCTCGCTTGGCCTCTGCCACCTGGAAACCTGCCCAGGAGCTTTCCGTCCTTTAGCCTGGTTTGTTGGTTAGCCAACAAATTGATAACGAAGGGAACCCTGGCTCAGCATGGGCCCAGGCGGTGCATCAGGATGAGGGGCTCTGCTGGGGGAAGGGCTGTGTCCTCCCTTTCCCCCGTATAGGGCCTCCCCCCCCACCCATTTGCAGCTGACCTTTACCCTGCAGCTGAAGGAGCCCCTCGCAATTCTGCCCTTCTCAGTTCTGGTCGCTTCCCTGCGCAAACGGCTCCTTGCACACCGGAAGAGCCGCGCTTCCGTTCCCCTGAGCCATTTGCACCCTCGCTTACCCCGTTGGCTGCATGAACACCCCGCAATGACCCGTAAGCCGCCCCGGAGCCCCGGTGGCCGGGCGAAGGCACCTGCCGGACCTTTGCTCCCTGGCCTGCTTCTGCTTCGGGAGGTAGGGAAGCGCTCGGATAGCCCCGGTGACGCCGGGGACTCCCGGAAGGGCTGAATCGGACCGGCGGACAAACTCAAACGAAGCGAGGCGAGCTGAGCCCAGCTGAGCAGGGGGCCCGAGGGCTCCGCCGGGCCTTTGGCCGAACTGGGATGTGCGAGCGCCCGAGGGACGGGGGGGCTCAGGCCCGGAGAGAGCCGGCGGGGAACCTGCCCAGTGCCCGCCGTGCCCGAAGCGGCGCAACGGGTCGTGGAGGGCTCCGGACGCCGCAGGCGGAGGGGGGCGCCGGGCCTTTGCATTGCAACCCTGCCCAGGCTCAGAGGCCGCCCAGCCCCGTCGGGACGCCGGTTAATTTGCTTGCGCCTCTTCTCTTCTCTTCTCTTCTTCTCTTCTCTTCTCTTCGGAGCCTAAACCAAAAAAGGAAAGCCGGGGAAGCCGAAGCGTCCGGGGGCGGGGACGGGGCCTGCGCGACGGTTGGCCGGAATCCTGGGGCCGCCGCGCGCAAAGGCCGCTGGAAAGCAACGGGAGGCGGCGGCGGCGGTTTGCACGCGGAAGCCCCCGCCCCGCACCTGACCGGCCCCGCCGCTCAGGAGAAGCCCCCCCGGCCGGCCGGGGAAGGGTCTGGGCCGCAGAATGGGGAAGGGGCGGGCCAGGCGGAGAGCGACGTGGCGGAGGCGGGTGGGGCGGTCCGTCCTCTGGGCAAACGGGCTGCGGAGTCCCGGTCGGCGCCCCGCTTTGCTCGCTCAAGCAAGTTAAGAGGGGAAAGACCGTCGGGGAAGAGCCAGAATCCTCGCCAGGGACCCCCCAGGCGAGACCGGGTCGCCTGGGATTAGAAATTCCGCCTGGAGACCCCCGGAAGCTCCCCGCGTTCCTTCAGGGGCCCCCCCGCACTCCCTCCTTCCCGTCGGAGGAGGCGACCGGAGCCGCTTTAGGTGCTGGACGGAGCGGGCAGGGGTCGCGGGTCCGCCTCCCGCCGCCCAGGAGACTCGGGGGAGGGGCTGGAGGCGCCGCCCGCTTCCTCTTCCCAACTAGGGCGGCCGCCGCCACCGCCGGTGTCCGGTTACAGGAGGGCCGCCGCCGCCTCCGGTCGGGGGGAAGGAAGGGGCCAGCGGGGTGCGGCGACCGGGCTTTTCCTCCCGCGCGGACAGAGCAGCCTCCCCGTCCGGTCGGTGAGCTCCGGATCTGCCCTGGGGGCGGGGGTCCCTGGCCCTTCGGCTCGCGCGGCTTGGCTCGCCCGGGGAGGCAGGAGGGGGCTCCGGCTACGGTCCCCGGTGGGCCGCCCCCCTCCCCCCGCCGCCGCCCAGAGCCGCTCAAGGGTCCCGCGGAGGGGGCTCCGAAGATGCCAGTGAGAAGTCAGGATCCAACCTTCTTCACCTTGGGAAGGTTGACGTTGGGAGCCTGATGAGTTTCCTGGCCAAAGTCCTAAGGCCCCCATTCCAAAAGATTTGCTCCTTTTAGGGTTTTGGATGCCTGAAGACCCCGCCCCCCCAGCCCTTGTTTGTCACAGCTGCAGCCCCCCAGGCTGTCTCTGTGGGGACGCCCAAGGGAGGGGGAGGGTCTCGCCCTTCTGGAGCAGAGCGCCTGAGGTGGCTTTCCTAGGCAGCTGCGCTGGCAGAATCCGGGGGACGGGGAGGTCTGGGGGTCCTCCGGAAATCCCTTGGTGGGGTCTTGCTCAACAAGAGGCATCAGGGGGCAAGCCTGGACTCCAGTTTCCTGAGGGAGGGGGGATGCAGCCCAAGAGGGTGGGCTGGCTGGGTGACAGCCTTCTCTTGATCTCCAGCAGGATGGGGGGGCAGGGGGTACGACACCCGAAAATCCTAGGCTGCAAAGGAAAGGCCACTCCAGCAGTCTGTGGATTGAGGAAGGGTCTTCTGGAGGGTTGAGACACCTGCTGCCAGGCTCCGCCTCAGACCTGCTGTGAGGAGGCTGGTCACCTGGGCCCCCTGCATAGAAATGCTGTGCCAGCTGTGAAGATTGTCCCTCCCCACTTCTGGATTGTGGCCAAGCGCAAAGAAGGATGGATTTGGGTGGATGGAAGGAAGGAAATAAGGAAGAAATGAAGGAAAAGAGGGAGGGAAAGAAGGAAATGAAAGAAAAGAGGGAGGGAGGAAGGAGGGATGGGAGGGTGGGTGGAAGGAAGGAAGGAAGGGTGGAAGGAAGAAACGAAGGAAAAGAGAAGTAAGAAGGAAAGAAAGTCAGGGTTCCTGAGTCACCTCAACTAGAATGGCTTCCTCCTGCCTGCTTCCTCCCCCCCCCCCACATCTCCCTCAATTCGCACCCAGGGTGGGGTGGGTTCAAGAGGAGGCAGCAGGGATGGAGGGGAGAATTCTGACGGGGCATTGAGATAGTTCTTACATAGAATAAATAATAAAGACTTCAGAGGAAGGGGAGGCAGTTCATAATCCCTGGGGAGGGGGTCGGGGTGCTCTCTGTCACGAGCGTCCTCGAGGGCCCTTCTCCCTCCTAGTTGGGTCTCCCCTCCTTCCCGGCTAGGGCGCCCACCCACCCTGCGCCTGATGCCAGCCTGGAATGCCAGCCTCACGTGACGGAAACAGCCTCTCCAGCCAAGCGGCTCCTTGTGTAAACAGACGGGTGGCTGCAGATCAGCTGGCGGGGGAGGGAGGGAGGGAAACGTTGCCCCCAGAGTCAGCCCTCATGGCAACCTTGACCCTGGTCCCTGCGTGTTTCCCCACAGGCCTAAGCGGGAAAAGGAGCAGAAGAGAGAGAAGCAAGCCCTCAAGCTCTGCCCCCCCCACACACACACACCTTCCCAGGCTCTGCCTAGAGGCTGCTGCTGACACTGAGCCTAAATCCACCTTTCCAGGTTAGCGGGATGGGGGGGCTGGAATGGGGAGGGTTTGGCTCACTGGAGGAGCCCCTTGTGTAGACCCACATAGACTCCTGAGCTGCGACCCATGGAACGACGTGGACAAGGGGTCAGGCGGAGAGGCACATGGGTGGTAAGGGGGGGGGGGAAGCCTCCAGCAGAGGGTTCCAGTTTGGGGAGCGAGAGGGGAGAAAACGGGGGTCCCGTGATGAGAAACGGTTTCTGGGGAATCCCTTGTAGTGCTGGCAGCCAGTTAGGTGGACGGTTTCCGGGGTCTCCTGGGCGCCTTTGTCCTCTTCCCAAAGGAGGTCTTGCCTCCCCCTCAGAGGCAGAATAGCCCCGGGGGGGGGGATTAGTGCTGGGGGGGGATGAGGTGAGGCAGTGCCCCCCCACCCCGGTTCCCTTTTGCAGAGCAGAGTCTGGCTGTAGGGTCCCTGCCCTCGGGGACTCTTCTCCCCCACCCTTCCAGCAAGGCCTTCTTCACAAGAGTGCACTCTGCACATGCCCTGAGGGCTCTGCATGTGGAGGCACTGTATTTCTTTCCTTCCAGGGTCAATGGGATTGGAATGGGAGAGGGGAGGGGAGGTAGTAAGCTAAGTCCCACCGAGTGGTGTGAACCTCCCAAGGCGAAGCAGCAACTGGGTGAAGACCCCTGCCCCAATTCCTCCTCCCAGGCAAGATGGCGGAAGCCCACCAGGCGGTCGCCTTCCAGTTCACGGTCACTCCGGATGGGGTGGATTTCCGGCTGAGCCAGGAAGCCCTGAAGCAGATCTACCTGTCGGGCCTCCATTCCTGGAAGAAACGCTTCATCCGGCTCAAGGTCAGCTGGGAGGGCACACGGGGGAGGGGAGGTTCTGGCAAAATCCGGGGCAGCCCCCCTCCATGCCTGGGGTCTTGAGGGTGAGCCAGCGGCCAGACCTTGGCCTGGCTGCCTTCCTGGGAGACCCCTCCCCTTCCCTGGCAGGCTCGGCATCTGGGGCTGGATTTGAGGGTTGCCCCACGGTCCACCCTCCTTGCTGGGACCACCCACTTCTGCCAGGGACCCCAATTGTGTGGTTGCTCGCCCGGCTTTTACTCGGCAGAGAAGGGGGAGGCAGGATTGCCCTTCGCTTGGGGGTTCTCTTCCCCTGTTTTTAGAGGTATGGGGGGCTTCCAAATCCCTCCCTCTGACAGGGCCAATTTCACAGAACAGCTTCCTGACCGGGGTGTATCCTGGCTCCCCCTCCGGCTGGCTGGCCATCACTGCCGTGACCGTGGGCAGCACGTGGGTCCACGTGGACCTCTCCAGGGGACTTATCAGCAGAATCCAGAGGCACCTGCTCACCAGGTGAGCGCCAGTCCTGACCCCTCCCTCCCAGCACCTGGCAGGGGAAGCACTCCAGAGCAATGTAGCTTCCGGCCCTTTGCAAGGGGGCCGCCTGAGGTGGGGTGATGGGAAGACCTGGGGGTCCTGCAGCTGCAATCCTTGGGAGCCTCTCAAGGGCTCAGTGCAGCATTGGGGAGGGGGGTTGGAGGCCCATGGGGCAGGGGAACTCCTGAAGGCAGCCGTGTCTTCCCAAGGCCTTACCCCCTCCCTCAAGGACCCTGCTTCCCCCCAGGGAGCCACCTTGACCTCTGAGCGTGGAAGTCCTCCCCCTCTTTTCCTGGGACAGCAGGGGCCTTGGAAGCTGTAAAGGATCTCAGAGGTCATCAAGCCCACCCCACCTGCATATTGCACTCTCCTACACCATCCCCTACGGATGGCTACCCAGCCCCCCCTTTGCAAACCTCCAGTGAGGGGACGCCCCCTCCCTCCAGCCACTCACCTGGCCTGCCCAGACCACTGTCCAGAAACCCCCCCTCCCTCTGTGTCCCTCCAGCTGCAGCTGCTACTTCAACCTCCGCCAGCAGACCCTGCTCAGTGCCCTGGTCTTCTCCACGGGCGTCTGGGTCCTGGGCATCTGGCTGCGCCGCCAGATGTTGAAGCTGCTGCTCTCCTACCACGGCTGGATGTTCGAGCCCCACGGCAAGACCAGCTTCAGCACCAAAGTCTGGGTGGTGAGGCCCCGGGGTCCAAGTGGGGCCCTCTCTGGCAGGGGAAGGGAAGCCTTGCCCTTCAGCTCCGTCTGGCTCTCCACAAGACGAGGGGGCCGGGGGCCAGGGCCTGCCCCCTCCCCGCCTGACCACCCTCCCCTCGCAGGTCTTGGTGAAAGTCATGTCCGGGCGCCACCCGCTGCTCTACAGCTTCCAGACCTCCTTGCCCAAGCTGCCGGTGCCCAGCGTGGGGGACACCATCCAGAGGGTAAGGGCCCAGCTGCCCTGAGCCGGAAGGGCCTCTCAGAGGTGTCGGGAGAAGGGGGTGCTGCCTTGAGTGTGGGTCAGGGGCTGAAGGGTCAGCGATGGCATGGGGGCAGGAAGGGTTCCCTAAGTGCCTTCTCCATGACTGAGGGGGTCTGCCTGCAGCCCCCTGCTGCTTGCCTCTTCCTGCCGGGAGGGAGGGAGGGAGGGGGGCAGGCAGTGCCCCAGTTGCTGCTTCTGGCTGGGTGGGGCTTAGGAGCCTCCCAGAGGGGAGGCCACAACAGACCCAGAGTGTCGTGCCCCAATTTGAAAGCGGGGGCTGCATATTCCCAGAGAGAAGAGGCCCCTCCTCCCAGTCCGGTCCGTGGGGCTAAAGCAGAGGCTGCCTGAGGCAGTGGGGCTTGTGCTGATGCTGGGACCCACCAGTCTCCCCCTCCCCCTTCCGCCACTGCCCAGTGGTGCCCTGGGACCCTTGCCCAGAGTCACGGTCTCTGGGCCCAGGTGGGCCCGTGGGGGGTTGCAAGTAGTGGGCCCCAGTGCCCCTTGCTTTGCCCGCAGTATCTGGAGTCTGTGCGGCCCTTGCTGGACAAGGAGAAGTTCGAGCAGATGGACAGCCTGGCCAGGGATTTCCAGCAGAAGATGGCCCCCCGCCTCCAGAAGTTCCTAGTCCTCAAGTCCTGGTGGGCCACCAACTACGTGAGTTCCTGCATCCCACCCACCCCCACAAATCCATGGCTCGGCCCCTGGTCCTTGGAGCCCGGCCTGTGGAGGGAGCCTCCCCCAGGAGAGGGCCCCCACCCTGGCAGCCCCCTAAGGAAGCCCTTCTCTCCCACAGGTGAGCGACTGGTGGGAGGAGTACATCTACCTGCGGGGGAGGGGCCCCATCATGGTCAACAGCAACTACTACCTCATGGTGAGTCTCAGCCACTGGGGGGCTGGGTCAGAGCCTGGCCGGGAGGGGGAGGGGGGTTCCCCTGCCTGCCTGCCTGCCTGCCAGGTCATTGGCTGTTCCCTCTCTCCTCCTCCCCCCTCCCCCCGCAGGACTTTCTCTACATCACCCCCACGCCCATCCAGGCTGCCCGAGCAGGCAACTGCGTGCACGCCATCCTGAAGTACCGACGCCAGTTGGACCGGGAAGAGCTTCCGCCCGTGAGTGAAAGGTTTTGGGGGAGGGGCTCCCCACACAGCACTTTCCCAGAAGCCTCCTAGAGGAAAAGGTGCCCCCTCCAGAAAGGCCTGCCTGCCCCCTGGCAAAGGGTGCCCGGGCAAGGCTCCCCTTCCCTTATCCAGAGAGCCTCCCTGGGCTTGGCTGGGTTTAGGGGCTTCTTTAGAATCCCCCCCCCCAAACTAAAAGGATCTGTTTCTCTGCTGGAAAGAGAGATTCTCCTTGCTGCCAACCGTAGCGCCCCCTGGGGAAAGGAGCTGGGGGGAGGGTCCCCTCCTGCCTACTCCTCTGCCACCCCCTCCCCTTGCAGGGATTCTGGTCCGTCTTGCCCGGTGCCCCTTCTCTGCTGAGCCCCCCTCGGCCCGTTTCTGCCCGCAGGTGATGGCGCTGGGAGTGGTGCCCATGTGCTCCTACCAGATGGAACGGATGTTCAACACGACACGCATCCCTGGCAAAGAGGCAGGTGGGCAGCGCTGAGGGAGGAAGGCGCCAAGCGTCCCAACTTTGATCACATGACCCCAGGGATGCTGCCGTGGTCATAAGTGTAAAAAACGGTCGTAAGACACTTTTTTCAGTGCCATCGTAACCTTGGCCACTAAATGGGCAGCTGTAAGTCGAGGATCCTCTGTAACCACTTTGACCTGAAATCAGCAACTGACCCAGATGGGGAGTGGGGGAGGGGAGGCCCCTGGGGGGAGATTGGCCAATCCTCCCTTTCAACAGAGAAGCAGGAGGGTTGACCCTTGACCTCAGGACCTCCCACCCTTCTTCTCATGCCAAGCCCCTGAAGCAGGGAAAAGGGGGTAGGCTGGTTTGTGGGTCAGGACCGTGGAGCAGAGGTCAGGCCCCATTGCCCTTCAGGGACCACCGTGAGGGGGGGGCAACCTGTCACTCATCCCCCCTCACCCCCCCCCCAGATTCCCTCCTGCACCTGGCTGACAGCAGGCACCTGGCAGTCTTCCACAGAGGGCGCTTCTTCAAAGTATGGCTCTACCACGGGGGGAAGCAGCTGCCACCCCGGGACCTGGAGATGCAGTTCCAGCGCATCCTGGACAACCCCTCCCCTCCGCAGCCGGGGGAGCTGAGGCTGGCGGCCCTCACTGCAGGGAGCAGGTAGCCCGTGCGGGAGGGGGCCGGCGGGAAGAGGGAGCCGCCCCCTGCAGTGGGGGAGTGGGCACGACCACGGGTGCCCGCATGCGCCCGGAGCCCCGGAGCCCAGGCCCACCCTGGAGGCACGCATGGCAGCCAGGGCCCCCCTCTTCCCCCCCGCCTCCAGGGTGCCCTGGGCCGAGGCCCGTGCCAGATTCTTCAGCCGGGGCAAGAACAGGACGTCGCTGGACTGCATCGACCGAGCCGCCTTCTTCCTGGTGCTGGACGAAGAGTCACAAGGCTTCAGCCCCGAGCGGGAGGAGAGCCTCAGCGACTATGCCAAGAGCCTCCTGCACGGGCACTGCTATGACCGGTGAGGGCATCCGGCTTCAGTTGGGCTGGGATGGCACACGGGGATTATTTATACCCTGCCTTCGCTATTTCCACAAACTGCTCAAGGCGGTTGAATCTATCCCGCACTCTTTCCTCCTCCTCCTCCTCCTCCTCTTTTCCCCACAACAACAACAACCCTGTGAGGAACTGGCCGGCTTTCATGGTTAAGGCAAGACCTGAACTCACAGTTTCTTGCTTTCTAGCTTGGTGCTTTAACCACTAGACAGAACTGTTCCCTCCATCCTGGACTCCACTGTTTTCCCTTCAGGGCCTGGCCCCCTCCTGGGCTCGGGCAGGGAGCAAGAAGGGGGGCGGGGCGGGAGGACAGTCGGACCCGCTTCCTGTGCAGGGCATCTTGGTCCTGGGAACTCTGCGCCCCTCCCCCCCCGACACCCCCGTAGAGGGGAGGGCCTCCTCCTCCTCCTGCCTCCTGGCCTCTGGGGCTTCTGGGGGTTGCCCGGAGCCCGTGCCAGCTTTGGTGCAGGTGGGCTCTCTTCCCCAGGTGGTTCGACAAGTCCTTCACGCTGGTGGTCTATCCCAACGGCAAACTGGGGGGCAACGCCGAGCACTCGTGGGCCGACGCTCCTGTCATGGGGCACCTTTGGGAGGTGAGCGGCCCTGTCAGTCTCCCTCGGGGGGGTCCCTGCCAAGGGCCACAGCCTGTCCATTTCCTCAGCACTGCTTGGGGACAGGCTGGCTAAGGCTGATGGGAACGGGAGTGGGAGGCCAGAGCAAGCTGCCTTTTCTCTCCCTCCCTCCCTCCCTTCCTTCCTCTCGCTGCCCAGTTCATGCTGGCGACGGACCAGATCCAGCTGGGTTACTGCAATGGCGGCCACTGCCACGGGGTGCCCAACACCGATCTTCTCCCCCCGCAGCGTTTGATGTGGGACCTTCCAGAAGAGGTGGGCCTGGTGGCTGTCCAGAGTGGGGCCACTGAAAGGGTCTCAGTGGGAAGAGGGTGGGGTCTTCCCCTGCCCCTCGTGAGAACTACTCTGCCCAGGAAGCAGGTGGGAGACCCCCACAAGAGGCTCCCTCCTGAAAACCTCCCTCTGGGGGTGTGAAGGTTGCTGACGGGCTCCTTGGAACAAAGAAACTCTGCCCAGCCTTAGGCTCCTCAGTTAGGATGGGGCCCTTGAGGCCATCCAGTCCAGCCTCCTGTTGAGTGCAGAGATCCCCGTTAAAGCCTCCCTGCCAGAGGGCCTCCTCTCTCTTGGATGGCTGATTCAAGGGGCAAAGACCTCCCTTATAGAAAGCTGGCACAGGCTGGCACACCAGAGAGCTACTCTGGGTCAAATGGGATGTTGTTGTGGGTAGTCAGGGATGTGGGAACCCTACTGTAAACGTGGGACACTTTGCAAGCCAGAAGGTGGTTTATTGATTTCTTCTGGTGTGCTACAAAGACCCCGGGATGGCATTCTGCTGGCACAGGGTGAGGGTTCATCCTTGACTCCTCTCCATTGTGGCTGGAGAAATTCACACAGAGGGAGGGAGCCCCTCCCCCCGGGGCTCCTGGATGCCCCCCCCCCCCGCCCGCCCGCAGTTTCAGGCTGCCTCTCCCCGCAGTGCATCCGTACCATCGATGCGTCGTACAGCGAGGCCCGAGCGCTGGCGGAGGAAGTGGACTTCTGCTGCTTCTGCTTCAGCGCTTTCGGCAAAGGGCTGATCAAGAAATGCCGGACCAGCCCCGACAGCTTCATCCAGATCGCCCTGCAGCTGGCAAACTTCCGGGTGAGGAGGGGGCCCCGGGCTCTCAGCTGGGGAAGCAGTGCAGTCCGGCTGCCAAGGGGAGCTACGGGGAAGCCATGGTCGTGGTGAGGGTTTTGTATTCCTCATCCAGCTCCTCCTTCTCCTGCCCCCTCCAGGACAGGGGCCACTTCTGCCTCACCTACGAGGCCTCCATGACGCGGCTCTTCCGTGAGGGCCGGACGGAGACCGTGCGCTCCTGCACCAGCGAGGTGACGGCCTTTGTGCTCAGCATGAACGACCCGAACTGCAGCGTGAGTCCCCCGCTCGTTCAGCCCCATCCTGCCCCACCTGCAGCCCACCACTGCCTTTCATGGGACATCGCAGAAGCCCCAGAGAGCCTCGGGAGGGGGTGCAAAGTGGCATCTCCCGCCCAGCCCCAGGAGGATGGGGGTGCTTTCCCCGAAAGGGGTGGGGTGAAGGTTGTGGTTCCAGGGGATCCCACGGATCGCAGCCTGGTGGTTGTCCAGCTTTTCTGCTGTGGGCACCCACCACGGGCAGAGGCCGGAATTAAACTCCAGGGCATTTCAGACGCAGCTGCCTGGTGCCCCCTCGCCCAGTTGCCTCTCCAGCCGTCTGGCCAGGGGGAGGATGGGTGTGCCGAGCAGGTGGGAGACTTCGACGCCTCCAGAGCTCTAAACTTGGGCTCAGTAGGGGTGCATGGAAATGGTGCCCCAGTGAACGTGGGACCCCCTAAGCAAGGGAAGCTCCTTCATCACTCGGAGGAAGATGGGGAGGGGGCTTGTGGTGGGATCCCGATAGAGGCAGGGTCAGGATAGAGAAGGGAGGCTGGGGAAAGGTGGCCCAACATGACTCCAGCACAGGAGGCGTCTTGGCAGCGCCTGAAACTGCCCACCCTGGAGGGGCCAAACAGCTGATCAGGCTGGGCATCACCCCCTTCTCCCCCCCCCCAACCTGGTCTCCCTGTAGCCCCTGGACCGGCTGCAGCTCTTCCGGGCAGCGGCCGAGAAGCACCAGCAGATGTACCGCCTGGCCATGACGGGGGCCGGCATCGACCGGCATCTCTTCTGCCTCTACGTGATGTCGCGCTACCTCGGGGTGAAGTCTCCCTTTCTGGACAAGGTGATGGGGGGAGCTGGCCGTGGGGCCCCAGGCTTTGAGGAGGGGCTCTGCACTGTGGCCGGACTGAGCAGGTGGCCGCCCTGTGGGGCTGCGGTTTGAGAGGGAAGAGAAGCTGGCCTTGCTGGGGCTGATCTGTCCTCTCCCCCTCCCACACACTCCACAGGTGCTGTCCGAGCCCTGGCGCCTCTCCACCAGCCAGACCCCCCAGCAGCAGATCAAGATGTTCAGCCTGGAGGCCCATCCGGACTACGTCTCCTCTGGCGGGGGCTTTGGGCCGGTGAGGGGGGCCGGCCAGCTGGAGTGGGGGGGTGGGGGTGGAGGCAGGGAAGGGACAAAGGCTGTGCAGAGGGACATGCCAAGGTCCTGGGTCTCCCGGGAGAGGGGGGGGGAAGGGGGGAGTGCCAGAGTCGATTGCACCGAGGTTGGTGGGAACGAGTTATGTGTCCCGAGGGCAAAAGCTGCCAAGGGACTTTTCCCTAAAAACTCCCACTTGAGTCCATGCCCGGGGTTGATTGGCAGCAGGACAAAAGGAGGCTGCAATGGCCTTGCCCACATGCTTTGCCCACTTCCCGGGGGCTGCACCAACCCAATCATGGGGATCTTTCATCCATGAATGGAGGGCCTGACCCCTCCTGGCTTTGGGGATGAGTCAAAATCTGCCCAGCGTGGCCACCTTCTGGTGGAATGGAGGGGCCTTTGCCCAGGGAGAGCACCCTCCCTGCCCTGCCTGCTTTGGAAGGAAGGTGGGGCATGAGAGGAGTTTGCTTCTTTGGGACAGGACGAAATGCAGGCGCGAGACAGAAGAGCCGGAAAGGGGTGGGGGCTCTGGCAAGGCACACCAAGGGTTCCTCCTCCCTTTGCCTTGGGCCCCCGTGCCCAGGGGCTGGTCCTCCGGTCTTAGCGTGGCCCCCTCGGTGTCCCTCCCCCCTGCAGGTGGCGGACGATGGCTACGGGGTCTCCTATATCATTGCTGGTGAGAACCTGATCACGTTTCATGTTTCCAGCAAGTTCTCCAGCCCTGAGACGGTGAGTGTGGCCAAGGAAAGGCTGGTGGGCTGAGGGGGAGGAAGGAAGGCCAGTGCCCGGCCCTTTGGAAGACCCTTCAGGGGGCCCCTCGGCCACGGAGCATCCCCTTCCCCGGCCTGCCTCTGTGGCCTTCAGGTGCTGCCTTGAGTGATGCCTCTTTTCTCTCCCCCCCCCCAGGACTCCAAGCGCTTTGGGGGGAACATCCGTCAGGCCATGGTGGACATAGCCGCCCTGATGGACGTGCAGCCCAGGCGAATGGCCCGCTGAGCTGGGGGGCCTTTGCCGAGAGCCACAAGAAAGCAGCAGCCAGCTTCGGAGAGGCCATACTGGGCATCGTTGAGCCTGGTGCCAGCTGGCCGGCTGCGCTTCCTGCCCTGCAGAGCTGCCCTGTGGGTGTGTCGTGGATTTGGGGGGGGGGTCAGAGCGGTTGCCCTGTGATGTCACTCATAAAGGAGGATTGTTTTGGGGACCCCCTTGTGTGAAGCCACCTGATTTTGCCTGGGGTGTTCCTTCCTGTGAAGCTTTAGTGCTGGGGCAGAGGCCCCATCACGAAGGTCAGGCCAGACCCGGAGGCAGCCGTGCCCACTGGTTCTGCAGAGCCCTCTTCCCCTCCTGCTCCCCGGCAGAAGATGGGGGCAGCCTTCACCCTTGGCAGCCGAGGCCTCTTGCTCTGGAGAGCCCTTCCTGGTTGCCTGGGGGGTGTGCTGTGATTCCCCTGTGCCCCTCCCCCAGAACAAGTGCCCCAGCTGGAGCACAGGGCCCCCCCTCCCTCCTCAGCAATGGGTATCTCCTCCCGTGGGGTTGGGGGCACACGACATCATCTTGGCCAAGGAGGGAAGTGCAGCAGATGCAGGAAACAGCACATGTGGCCATTGGGGGGGGGGGGTCTCCACACCCCACCTGATGGAGGAGTGCAGTCTACAAGATAGTGAAGCGACCCCAAGATGGCAGGCCTTCAACTGCCATATCAGATGGGGGGGGCTAAATGGGTAGGATCTACCCCCCACCCCCCGCAAGGGCAGCAGCCCCAAAGCAGCCCCTGAATCCCAGCCTTTGCTCAGAAGGGGTTTATTGTGAGATGCTGCGGAGGCCTTGGTGGGGACATAGGGAGGATGGACGGAGGGAGGGGCGGGCAGGGGCACAGGAGGGGCTCTGGGCTTTGGCCATGACGGGGGCTGGGGGGAGGAGGAGGCAGAGTCAGGGCTGGCCAGGCTGGCCTCCCTGCGAGGCCTGGGTGGGGGCCGCCACTGCCAAGCTCTTGCAGAGGAAGGGGTTCCGGTCGTAGCAGGAGTCGTCGTCCCACAGCATGAACCCTGGAAAGAAAAAGGGGGGTCAGGGCTGGGGAGGGGGCTGGGGGCTGCCAGCAGGCTTTTCCGGGAGGGGTCCCTCACCAAGCCCAGATGGACCCTTGGCCACTGGTTAGCCTTGAACCACCCTGGGCACCAACCAGCCAGGTCAATGGGGAAGCCAGGCTCACTTAGCAACTGACAAAGTTTGTCAAATGGGGCAAAACTCATTTAACAACCGTTTCACTTAACAACAGAAATTTTGGGCTGAACTGTGGCCGAGGTATTGTGCAGTTTCCCCCTCAGGTTTTGGGAACTGGGAGGGGATCTTTAGAGACCAGTTAAATGGGAGTCCTTTTGCCCCATTTCAGTGGAATTCCTCGTGGCAGGGAGTTCCACAGACAAGCACAGGGCATCCTTCTGGAGATTGGAGCCCGCTCCCCCGCTCCCCCGCCTTCTGGCCCTGGGCCCTTACCGTAAGAGTCATCCAGGGCAGCGCAGGTCTTCCAGGAGCGGCGGTAATGCTTTTCCCAGGCGGTGTAGCCCACGGGGCTGCCGTCCACCCAAGCCCAGGTCCGGCTCTAGAGGCAGAAGCCAACCCATTGAGACTGGTCACTGGAGGAAGAAGCCGGGGGGCAGAGTCCCAGGGGGCAGAGGGAGCAGGGGCACCACAAGCCCCCCCAGGTCACTCACGTTGGATGGGAGGAAGAGCCCCAGCCAGACGTCCTCGCGCTCCCACCATTGAGCCTTTGTCAGGAAGTTGGCCACGGCTTGGTGCTCCTCACGGGTCTGAATGGAGGCCAGGTGGCCATTGTGGCTTTGGCAGAAGGTCTGGGGGAGGGCAGAGATTGGCAGAGATGCTGCAGAGGAAGCCGGCTGCCTGCCCTCGAGGTGGCTCAGCCGTGGTCATTTGAAGATGGGGGGACTTCAACTCCCAGAATTCCCCAGCCAGTGGGAGAAGCTGGGGTCTCGGCCGTTGCCTCCTTCTCCTGGCATTGCCCCAGCAGCCACGGGGTGGGCAAGGCTGAGCCCCTGGCAGTGCCACTGCACATCCCCAGATGCAGGGGGCCCAATCCCAGCCAGGCCCCCCTGCCCTCCCCTCCCCTGCCCTGCCCTGACTCACCTCAGCCTGTTGCCAGTTCACCTCCTGCTCAAAGTAACCGTAGCAGTGGCCGTTGTAGGAGAGCCAGCCGCTGGGGCAGAGGTCAGCTTGGGCATCTGCAAGGGCAGGAAAGGGGTGAGGCCCTGAATGCCCACAGGTTGGCTTTGCTCCCAGGAAGTGGAACGGCAAAGCCCCTCAGAGGAACGGGGGAGCCCCCTCCCCTCTTTCAGTCACAGGGGGATCGGACACTCACCGGCCGCAAAGGGTACAAGCCCCAGGCAGATCAAGAGGCCGAGGCTGAAAGGGGCCATCCTGCGATTCTTCCAATCCGAGCTGGGTAAAGAAAGAGAAGGCGTGGGGAGAGGGAGGAGGGGACCACCACCCACCAGGCCTGGCTGGTAGAAAATACAAAATGGGATGAGAAAGGCTCCCCTGTCTCCATCTCTTTCCTTCCCTCTACCCTTACCTGCCCAGGTGTGGCAGCAGCTGATTTCGTTCTGCACTCCTGGGGACTCAAATGCTCAACTGAAGAGAACTCCCCACTGTCACGAACTTTTATTTCAAGCCCCCCCCCCTCCTCTTTGCTGCCATGGGACCCTGATACACACACCCTTCCACAACTCATAAACTGTTGCTAAGTTATGGATTTTTGTTTCCCCTTCCTCCCCCCCCCCCAAAAAAAAATAAGCCTGTGAGGATGGGGGCCAAGGAGGATCTGTATGGGCACAAAAACACACAGCAGTTTAGTTTGATTGAAAAATCTCTCCTTTTGCTCCAGGGCTTGTAACTTTTCATGGGTTTTCTATTTTTCTTAATGGAATTATCCAAAGGGAAATAGTATAGTATTTAAGAGTAATAACAGAACAACCAAGTTGGAAGGGACCTTGGAGGTCTTCTAGTCCAACCCCCTGCTCAGACAGGAAGGCCTACGCCATTCCAGGCAAAAGGGGGAGTATACTCTGGGGAAGTATTTGGGAAGGATAAAACAGCCAAGATCATCCTCAACTTGCAACTATTTGCTGAGTGACGGTTCAAAGTGGCCCTTGCAGCTTCCCAGTGGCCACGTGCTCAAAATCGGGCCCTCGGCACCTGACTTTTAGGACTGGAATTGTGATCCCCTTTCTGCAACCTTCTGACAAGCAAAGTCAACGGGGAAGCCGGATTCACTTAACGACCCTGCAAGAAAGGTCGTAAAATGGTGCAAAATTAACCAAATCCTCACATTTGTAACCGTCAAAGCACCTCCAGGATCAAGGCAATGTTTCATGATGTGCCCAATTTTACAACTCTTTTTCCCATGGTTGTCAAGTGAATCATGTTTGTCAGAAAGCGGCGATCATGGGACCCACCCAGGGACGGCCCTGGGAGATGTACCTGCCGCCTGCCAAGTGCCCCCTGGGGACGCTCTGATGTAAGTGTGAGGACGGGTCGTAAGCTGCTTTTTTCAGTGCCATTGTAACCAAATGGTCACTAAATGAACGGTTGCAAGTTGAGGATTTCTTGTGCAGGAATAAAAGCACAGCTAGTCCTCGACTCAACGACCACAATTCAGGCCAAAATGTATGTTGCTGAGTGAGACTTTTGTTAATTTTGCACCATTTTCTTGCCATGGTTAAGTGACACCTCAGCCCTGGAGCAAAATGAGAGATTTTCGAATCAAACTCTAAGCCGCTGTGTGTTTTTGTGCCAGTACAGATCCTCCTCGGCCCTGAACCTCACAGGTTTGCTTATCTTAGGGAGAAAAACAAAATTCTCGTAACTTAGCAACGGTTTCTGTGTATAAGGAAGTGTATAAGGAAGTGTGTATTACAAAGGGGGGGGGCGGTTGAAATAAAAGATTGTGAAGATGTGGAATTATATCAATTATCTCAGTTGAGCATGTAAGTCCCCAGGAGTGCGGAACGAAATCAGCTAATGCCACACCTGGGCAGGTAAGGTTAGCGTGAAGGAAAGAGATGGAGACAGGTAGCCCTTTCCCATAATTCGAATGAGGGCAGGAAGGATGCAAAAAGAACACCTTGAGAAGTGTCATTTAAAGCAGTTGCATTCTTTTAGTGCCATGTGCTATTCTACCATATCACCCAAGGGCTGTGGATGTTTTTCAGACCAGTTTAGGTGTGAAATACTATAAATGCACATAGGAACATTGATTAGAAATGATAAAATAGTGGGTAGTTTCTGAAAACCAACAGAGCGCAAGATCTGTAGCTCGGGATTGAGCTGTGGAGTCCTTGGTGCTTTCTGAATTTGGGGGTTTCCTTCCAGACCTTTCATGACCCAACTAGGGAAAATCATCAGTGCTTGTTGGTAATGAAATCTCTGCATGAAAGGAATAATTGCAGACTACAGGAACTATTTGCACCATTCAGGTGACCGTGAGGACACAGATAAACCTCCAAGTGCCTCAACGACCCTCTAAAAGGATGCAAATGACCAGCTGTCCGCAAGGAGTATAAATCCTTCCATTCCCCACTATCCTGTCAGAGCTGAAGAAGCTTCTTGGATGAGAAGCAAAACGTCTTCAAAAGAAAAAACAAGAAAGTCCCGTTGCTTCCTGAAAATGCACCTTTGGGACAACAGAATCTCTCCAGACTCTGCAAGAAAGCCACCAACCACAGGGAGCCCCAAGGGCCGCACAATTTCTGGGAAAGTGACTGAAAAATAGTTTGGAGTTGGGTTTTCTAGGTTATTGGATTACATATACATAGTTGGGCTCAGAGACAGCAGAAAAAATAACACAACGTTTTATCCGGAGCCTTGTGGGTGTCTGCAGGTGTTGGCTTTCCCGGACTCTTTCCTTGTGTAACCTAAGCGTCAGGAGTAGCTTCTTGGTAACAGGTGTGGCATCTTTGGCACGGATTGAAATAACTGTCTGCAGCTGTGATTTGCACACTCGGCTCATGTTACCTTCTCTGCATGAGGAAAGATATATGCATACTGTACACGCCTACATATATTGAGAATTAGATCAAGGCCCATTAGGTAAAGGTTGCCCTGGCTCGACCGTCTCAGCTCTCTGCACATCTACCTAGTCCTGGAGTCTTAGACGTAGACGCTGAAACCTGAGGTTGGACGCAGGAGAAGCAGCAGCGGGCAAGAGACACGGAGCAAACGGGGTTCTGAGGAGCGGCGCTCAGTGCAGCCTGGACTCTTCTAGTTGCTTTTCATTTTTTAGTTGCTAGCGAGGCCGAAGTAGATTTTTTCCCCCTTTGGTATGAAAGCTGTATCGCAGCCAGCTTGCCTACGGAATCTTTTGGCGGCCAAATAGAGCCCTGGTAGCGCAGCAGACTAAAGCACTATTATTAACATCTGCTGCTTGCAATTACTGCAAGTTCGAATCTCACCAGGCTCAAGGTCGACTCAGCCTTCCATCCTTTCTAAGGTAGGTGAAATGAGGACCCAGTTTGTGGGGGCAATAAGCTGACTTTGTATAAATATACAAAAGTATGAAGGCTATTGCTTAACGCACTGTAAGCCACCCTGAGTCTCCGGAGAAGGGCGGCATATGAATCAAATAAAAAAAAAAATCATGGGTATTCCGCTGCATTGTTGAAAAAAAAGGTGGGGAAACCCTTCCAATTTCCCTGGTAATTGCCAGGCGTCAACAAGGAATCCAGGACATTCAAACCAAAGGCGTGTCTGGGTGTGTCCGTCCCATAGAAAGGAACCGTCTTTCCGATCCCGCTGCCTGCCAGCGCCGCATCCCCCGCCCCCCCCCCGAGCGCCACCACGGCTCCACAGAAGCCCAGCCCTCGGTGCGTAGAGTGGCTGCCGGGAGGCGCGGCTACGTGTCCCTTGCAGCGACCCTCCCCCGGTAAAAGTCTCCTACGCGAATCGCCCGGGTCGCGGGGCCAGAGGTGGAGGGCAGGCGGGAGGCCCGCTGTTTGTCGGCTGTGGCTGGAAGACCGGGGCTAGAGGGGGCGGGCATGTGGCGGAGGCGAAGTGGCCCATTCCGGGTCTCAGATCTCTCCCGCCTTCTCTTGGATCTCTCCGAGGTGCTGAGGTCCAGCCGCTGGCCGGGCTAAGCCGCAGCTGGAGTTGATTTGGGGCTGGCAAGTAGGGACGGCCCTCCCACTCCTCCCTCCCTTTGGGCAGAAAGGGCCGGGAACTGGGCCATCGGGCGTCTGGAGGGGCGCTCAACGCCGAGAGTGCCAGGCGCAGCCTCGAAGAGCCCGATTCCACCGGGGGTCTCGGGAGGGGAGCTGCCTAGCAGGCAGAATGGAGTTCGGTCTGGTAGAAAGCGAGCTTCGCCCTGGCGCTCTCCAGATGCGTCTCCCCGACCTTCCTCGCTCGGGGTGCTTGGAGGGGAGCGGGGGGCTCTGCAGCTGGGAAAGCCACGGGAGAGCCCACCCTCCGCCAGCCGAGCGCGCGGGCCTCTTGGCCAGGCTTGGCCGCCGCGGCTAGTGCGAGTTGCCCCGGGGGTCACAGCTGACCCCTCCCCAAGGCAAGCCTCTGCTGCTTGCCCCGCTGAGCCGGGAACCTCAAAGTGGATGGAGGGAAGAGACCGGCTGCCATGCCCCGGATGCGGGAGGCTTCGCGATGAAACAGCGGGTCCTTCGACTCGCCCCCTACGCTCGACGAGTGGAAGCCGCGATGGGTCGGAAGAGGACGGAGGGCACTCACCGGTCCTGTCGCGCCGGGAGGAGAGCAAGCCCTGGGCAGCCGAAGCAGAGAGAAGAAAAGAGGAGCGGCTTCCCCGGGCTTTATAAGCTGACCTGCCCCGCCCCTGCCCAGCAGCTGTCAGTGCCGCCCCCTCCCCGCACGGAGAGCTCCGACAGGGTGGTCCCCTCGCGAGCAGTCGGGGATCGTCGCTGCTTATCGGGAGCTCCGTGGCAGGCAGGGAGATGGAAGGGAGGCTGGCTGCAGGCTCAGGGCCCCGGAACCCCCGTTTCCATATTGTAGGAGTCTGCATACCTGCAGGAATTTTCCTATCTTGGACGGCAAACCTCAGATAAGGAAAGTTAGTGCACAGCAGCAGGCCAAGAAATGGCAGTAGGAAAACATTTACTATAAATCTATAGATAAGAGGAGCAAGAGAAGAGGAAGACTTTATTTTAGACTTTAACTATAGATAAACATTATAAGTCCTGAAGCAAACAGTAAAAGTTAACCAAAGATCTTATGATTTTAGTTGCTTGGAAGACTTTTGTGAACCAATAAGATGCTGTCAAGTACTCTGTAACTGAAAGTAACAAACTATATAATGTCACTCTGTAAAGCAATAAACACCACCTATATCCTCAACCTTTCTGTGTGTGGTCACTCAACACCATATGCACCCCACCGTCCTCCTCCACCTTCCCCCAGGAGAGGCGGCCTGCTGGTCAAGCCAGCCCCAGGTGGAGCTTTTCAAAACAAGAGAAATTATTCAGGACAGACAGGGGTGTAGACAGCACAGAAACCTTAAGGGTGGGGTGGGGGGGGGCTCCCACTCTATTTAACCTGTGCAAGGGTGAAGGGGGAGGAGGCATTGTCTATGTGCTGCTTAAACCATCTCTTGCCTGAAAAACTGCCCAACAGACTGAAGTGCTCTTTGGTTCCTCCCAGTGACCCATGTGATTGGGGTCAAGGTCCTGAAGTGCTCTTGTCCTGCCATGATCATCCCCAGTGGAGCCTCCTTCCCCCTGGCTCCTCCAGCATCCTTTCTCTGACTCTGCCCTGCCAAATCGACTCACAGAGGTTCACAAGGCACATCAGCCTCAAAAGCCAACATTCAGGAAGCCAATAGCAGCGCAATGATGATCAATAAAGTCAGACAACTATTTATGGCAGCCTAATCCAAGCAGCTCATCAAAGGCCAGAAGCAGCCATTGCACAGCAATACCAGGGGGGCTGCAAATGGAACATCTGGGAAAGCGTTTCCACAGGGTGGGGGTGGCTGTGAAAAAGCTCTCGCCCGGGGCCCCCAACTTCTCCCTTACTCAGTACGTAAGGTGGTCCCTGGAATCTGGAGAAAGCAGAGGACAAACTGACTCTACCTGGAGGAGCTGATGGTCCTGAAGAAAATATTTGTTCTTTAGCTACTCTTCTCTCCAGCTTCATTGGCGGGGGGAGGGAGTGTCAATATATCAATACATAAAAAGTATATTTAAAAAACCTCTAGGAAGTTTAGCCTTGTGCCCCAAAGGTGCTTTTACAAAAGGCAGCTGGACTTTGTTTTTCCTTGAAGACGTGTCGCTTCTCATCCAAGAAGCTTCTTCAGTTCTGAACTGAGGAAACATCTTCAAGAAGGTCCAGTGGCCTTTTGGAAAAATACCTTTGGGACAACCTTGGCCTGGATGACCAAGAATCTCCATGGACATTTAGCCCTGTGCCTGCTGAGGTCTCTTTGGGACCCCAGTTTGCCTCTCTGAGGATCAGTCCATCTCTTTTTGAAGTTCCATCAACATACCAATCTCCTCTTTGATCACGTTTCTCATGTTATAGAGATGAATTGGTGGGCTAATGTTGTTTATCTTGCCTATCAGCATGTTCTTAACTGAGCTCAAGTTTTTTGTGTGTGCTTCGGATGAAGAGAGACAGAAGGTCTCTGCACTGAAGTTGGCGCAGAAGTTTCTCTCAGACTTTCCTTCTGTAGCTGCCCTCAAGTCTGCCATCAAAGGCTTGGTGGTTTCAAGATAAGGCTCCAAGATGAAGGAATGGCGACTGGCCTGCAAATACCATCACTGGCACCATCATTGCTCCCCCCCCCCCCCCGCAGTTGGCTGTAGCTTCCTTCCAAACATTAGGATGATGAGGCGTTTTCTCTCCCTTCTCAGTTGTGAGAAGATAATGCACCAATACGGCACCTCTCAGCTCTCCAAAATATCAAATTTTGCTGTCTTGTTTTAACCCAGGACTAATCCAGAGAGCCGAAAGCCACCGGATCCCTCAGAATCTTCTCCTTGGGAAGCCAAGATGGTCTCTTGCAGCTGGAAGCAAAGTGCCACTGGTCTTCAGTGCCCCTCAGTCAAACCGTTTCTGCAGGAAGCCTCTACCTGAAGGTATTTGACCTGTGCACAAGATCTCCTGAGCTCAGTCAGCCCCGGGCCATGGAGCAGTCCCAGCAACATCTCCAGAAGGTCTGAAGCAACATCTCTGCCACCTGTTTAGCTTTCTTCCGCTTGTCCCAAAGGTGCTTTCCAAAAAGGCAACTGGACTTTCTTGGTTTTCTTCCTTGAAAATGTTTCGCTTCTCATCCCAGAAGCTTCTTCAGTTCTGAAGAAGACTGAAGAACTGAAGAAGCTCCTGGGATGAGAAGCGAAATGTTTTCATGAAAAAAACCACCGCCAAGTCCAGTTGCCTTTTGAAAAGCACCTTTGGGACACAGCCATGACCCGGAGGACCGAGAGTCTCCCCAGACCATCTTCCACTTCTTTTCTCAGGCTCCCGGGCTGGCCCTCTGCCCGGCTCAGGATGGGTTAACTTTGGGGTCCATTTTAATCACAGAGCAGATGCTGCACCCCCTGCCAAGCCTGACTCGCTGGGGAGGGGGCTTTCTTCCCACAAGGGGGTCTGCAGTAGCTGTTGACCGCCTGAGCCCACTTTGGGCACTTGATTGTGCCCCCTCCCCTTGCAAGGGGTCGACGTGGCTGAGATGGTTCCAGGCTCCAAGATTCAACCCCATGGAATACCTGAACTGCACTATTGCTCAGTCAATTATTTGCCTATCATCCAAGTCATAATAAAGGACAGACATGATACAGGTAGTCCTTGACTTACAACAGTTTGTTTAGTGACCATTTGAAGTTACCACGGCACTGAAGAAAGTGACTTATGACCATTTTTCACACGCATGACCGTTGCAGCATCCCCACGTGGTCACGTGGTCAAAATCCAGAGTCTTGCCAACTGACTCATATTTATGATGGTTGTAGTGTCCTGTGGTCATGTGACCCCCTTGTGTGACCTTCTGACCAGCAAGGTCAATGGGGAAGCCAGATTCATTTAACAACTGAGGCAAGAAAGGTTGTAAAATGGAGCAAAACTCACTTAACAACTATCTCGCTTAGCCACAGAAATGTTGGGCTCAATTGTGTCCGTATGTTGAGGACTACCTGTATATCAAGAATCTTTTTTTTTCCCCAATTTTTTTTTTTTTATTTTTCAAAACACAAAACATAAAATACATCTTTTTAGAGCAGGTGCTTGTTCCGTCATATAATAAGTACAATTATTAAAATTCCCCCAATCAATTTTGTTCCCATTGTTATCCAGTTACATCTTTTTTTAAAAAGAAAAAAGAAAAAAGATCTTATTCTAAACATTTATCATTTAATTACTTCGCCCAACATTCTAGACTATAAACATTCTAAATCTCTATCATTTTAACAATCAATATTTCATATACATTTCTCAATTTAAGACCCATTACACCAAATCTATATTTCACCTCTTCTTGATCACAACTAATATCCAAATCTTATCAAAAATGTATTTCTTAGTAGTTCATATCACTCCAATCTGATTATTTAACTGGTTCACAGTTACATTATTATTCTCCTGTAAAGTTTCTTCCGCTTCCTCCTAATTTTATTTTTTAGCTGGTTCACATCTTGATCTGCTGCTTTCCAGCAAGGTTTACCTCCACTCCTGACCTTCAATTATTTTGGCTGGTTCACAGTATGATTTTTTTTTTTAATTTTTTATTTATTTCTTTATAACAAAATATTTATTCACAATATGATTTTAACTGCACACCAACCTTATCTCCTTCACTCCTCCTATATTTATTTTATAACTGGTTTACAACTTAAATACTGCAGTTGTTTTCCAGCAGCGCTTTCCTCTATATCAAGAATCTTGAGGCTGCATGGAAGCCGCCTAGACCAGACCTTTCCTCCCACCCTGGCCATCCTGGTGCCAGGAGAAGCGCCCCCCCCCCCGCCTCCTGTTCTCCCTCGACCGGCATGGGGAGGCCAGCAGCATCTGGTGCTGCAAACAACATGTGGCCCAGAAGCCTCTTTGGCCCCCGGATCCTCCGTTGATCTTCATTGTCTCTGGTGGAGGCGGCCCAGATGGCCCCGGCTGGCTCTTGTGGGAGCAATTCTAACGATGTCAAATATTCAGAACTTGAAGCAGTCAAAGCTGCTGTTTTGGCTTCCTTCTTCCCTTCAAAAGAGCTGCAACAAACAAATGGTTGTGTGCTCTCCTACTTGTTTTGAACAATGGACGGGGGAGTCGGCAGCTCTTTTGGACAAATCGTCCCCAAAGTTCCATGGAGTTTAATGAGGTTTACTTTCAAGGAAGCCTAAGGAAGGGGGCAGCCCTAGAGCAACAAAACATTGCAATCTTGTTTCAAAAGTCATTTTCTGCAAAATCCCTTCATTCTGGGACCACTGTGGCAGTTTTCCTGGAGACCCTAAATCAGCCTCCCAACCATTGGTCAAAAACACACAACTGCCACCAACTGCCACACCCTGACAAAGCAAGTCAGGGACTCCCTGTAGGCAGGATAAATGTAGAGGCATTCCCAGGGCAGAAACCCCTTCTTGGGGTCCTGACATGAGGCTCGGCCCTCTTGAGGGAAAGGGAGGAAGAGGAAAGGTGGCTGCCCTTTGGACGGCTTCTCTGGGATGAACCCTGGAGGTGCTCCCCGGTGCTTCGGGGCTCACCCTCACACCCCACAAGTGGCAAAGCGCCCCAGAGCCCCTCTCCAGTGTGGGGGGAGGCAGCTGAACAGGAGGGGAGCCAAAAACTCTGCCTTTCCAGCTCTTCCTGACTTGGACAGGAGGGAGATTGGGGGGGCTCTGTGCACAAGAAAAGGGGGAGGGAGATGCACACACACACACACACACACACACCTTTGGCACCGGAACCTGCTGGCAGGAGATGCACCCAGGCCTTTGGCTGCCAGCTCTCCCGTCACATGAAACGCCCGCACTTGGATCCCTGGCAAGAAAACAGGAGGGGGAGAGAAGGGGAGCAGGTGGGGGTCTTTGGGGAGCCACTTCAGCCATGCTCTGCTGCACATCACAATTGCAAGCGCCCCCATTTTTCTTTTCTTTTTCTCTTCCCCTTTCCCCATTGCTTTCATTTGTACTTCTGCATTTCATGTTTTCATAAACTAATAAAATACTCAGACACACAATTGCAAGCGTCCCATCCCATGACATGGTGCTTGGATTTACTTTATGATTTGTCTATTTATGTACTTGTGTCCTGCCTTCATTGGGCTCCTGGGAGGATCGATCCAGCGTCTCTGCTTGCTCCAGAGCGAGGTCCTGCCCTCCTCCCCCGCTGCCCCCACCCCAGAAAGGAGGAAGGAGGTCCGATTCCCCAGCGAAGGGAGCCAGGTCAGGTCTTCCTAGCAGGAAGGCTTTGCTCTCAAGGATAAAATCCATCCAACTTGACTTGGCGGGAGAAGAACAGGAATGCTGCACTCTGAGTTGCCAACTCGCAAAACTTGGGCTCAAAACACAACCAAGAATGTGCAGCACAAACACACCCGGTTTTATCCAGCCAGAGGCTCTTCTTTCTAGGCAACAGTTCTCATCCTTGGCTGCTTTTGGTGGGCGGACTTAGAATGCTGGCTGGGGAATTCTGGGAGTTGAAGTCCAGCCACCTTGGCTGAGAAACACTGTGCCGTGTGACTCCACAACAGCTGGATTCTCGGCACTCTGAAGCCAGGAAGGGTCCAGCTTCAAGATGTGCTGCTTGATTTGGCAGCAGGAACAGCTGGATTGTCTTTGCGGTTTTAATGTGGGACAAGTTCAGCTAAAGCGATTGGTGGATTTTTTCCTTCCTGCTGAGAAGCCAACCCCCACCCCCTCTGCCTGGGGGGAGGGCAGGACACGGTGGGGTGTGGTGGCATGGATAAGTGGAGGTGGGTGCTGGGAACCACCTGCTTAGCCCGCTGCCCATATCCATGCCTTGGTCCATTCTGTCCAGCTACTGCTGAAGATGGGCACAGCCCCTCCTGAAGGAGTCCAAACCCAGCCTGGCTCACTAGCTGCAGGTTCTGGGTGGGGGGAATCCCCTTGTTTGGGATCAGCACAGCTTCCCAAGGCCTAACCCCACCCCCAACCCCAACAGGCCCGACCAGGACTCTCTGTGAGGGCCACACCTGGACTTGATTTGTGATCACAATTAAGGACAACTTTTCCACTGCTAAGCAAGGCATTTCTTCAGTGAGTTTTGCTCCATTTTATGACTTTTCTTGCCACAGTTGTTAAATGAGCCACCGCAGTTGTGAAGTTAGTAACCTGGTTGTTCATTGTCCCCATTGATTTTGCTGGTCAGAAAGTCACAAAAGGGGCTCACAGGACACGGCCACCGCCATAAGTACGAGTCAGCTGCCAAGCGCCTGAATGTTGACCACGTGACCCTAGGGAGGCTGCAGGGTTGCCAGTGCTGTTGTAACTTCGAAAGGTCACTAAATGAATGCTGTTGTAAGTGGAGGACGGATCCCAGACAATCAGGAAAATCAGGAGCAGCAGGAAGCCCTCCCCCTTCCCCAATTCCTCCCTCCCTCCCCTCTTCAGGAAAGAGACCAGGAGGGCAAGTAGAAAGGCCCACCTCGGGGGCTTCGCTCTGGAGCCCTCCTTTAATTGGAAGGAGGCAGGAGCAGGTGTCTATGGGGAGCCTCAGTCATCCAGGTCACGGTTGTCCCACAGATGCTTTTCCAAAAGGCAACTGGACTTTCTCAGTTTTTTCCTTGAAAAGGTTTGGCTTCTCATCCAAGAAGAACTGAAGAAGCTTCTTGGATGAGAAGTGAAACGTCTTCAAGCAAAGAAACCAGAAACATCCAGTTGCCTTTTGGAAAAGCATCTTTGGGAGAGGCAAGAACAAAAATGAGCCAAGTGGCCAGAGGTCCCTGTGTCCCCGAGGGAGAGGCTCACCCCCCCCACCTCCGAATGAAATGCAGTAATTTGGATTTGGATGCTCCACAGCATGTTTGTGCCAAAGTGTGGGAGATAAATGCTCTCCCTCAAAGAGGTGGGGCAGCTTCCCTCAAGCTGATGTGCTCCAGATGTGCTGCTTCAGGATTCTAGGAACTGCACACCAGCAAGCCTGGGGGCACCAGGAGGAAAACAGCCCAACATTAACCCCAGGTGAAAGGTGAGGAGACAGGAACGGGGTGTGGGTTCTGCCCCTGTTGGGAGGGTCCCTGTCCCCATAGATGCCTCTCCAGTAGCAGAGAGGCAGGAGGGGCTGATTAAAGGCTGGTTAAAGGTCTGGAGACTAAAACCTATGAAGAATGGCTGCAGGATTTGGGTCTGGCTAGTCTAGAGAAAAGAAGGACTGGGGTGACATGATAGCAGCATTTCGATATTTGAGGGGCTGCCACAAAGAGGACGGGATAACCTCTTCTCCAAAGCACCTGAAGGCAGGACAAGCAGCAGTGGATGGAAATTAATCAAGGGTTAGGGCTAGGGGGCTGGACTAGAAGACCTTCAAGGTCCCTTCCAGCTCTATTCTGAATCTGAGTTGCTTTCGTGCCAAAGGCATGGAGATTGTCAAGGGAAGGCAGATGGCTCAGCCTGAGACCAAGAGAACATGGGCGGTAAAGGGGCAAATGCTGGAATGCACCGGTCCAGTCACACAACCTGCCTGAGGCATAGAAAGGAGAGATGGAGAAGTGTGGGGGGGTCTATTTCTGAGGCTGCTGAAGAGGTGCCCCCCGCTTCCTCCTCCTCTTCCACCCGGGAGTAGGGTTGGCCCCGCTTGACCCAGCCTGCCACGTCTGGAGATTCCATCCCCAGGACGGGGAGGAAGGCCAGAAAGACGCCTGGAGCAGCTTGTGGGAAGAGCAGAAGAGCAGGAGAAGGGCCCATCCAGATGCCTGAAGGGAGGGAAGTTGCCAGCTGAAGGCTCTGCGTGGCAGTGAGGCAGCCGGGAGAGAAGCCGCAGGCTGAGCTTTCAGGCAGCAGCTGCAGGTGCCAGCTGACCTTGCTGGCCCAGGGGAAGGTCTGCCCCACATGCAGAGGGGCCTGGGAGCGCCTGCCGCCCCTTCCCGAACTGCAAGCCAGGAGGGAGCCAGGGAGCCAACATAGCTGGCATGGGGGGGGGGGTCTGGCTGGGGGGACAGAGGGGGGAGGCTCCCGGTCAGCCAGGACCATCCAGCTCAGCTGCAAAAGCTGGAAAAGGCAGGAAGCTGGAGAGCTTTGCAAAGCCAGAGAATTCTTTTCGGTGCCTGTGCAGACGGGCCGTCCTCTTCAAAGGCAGGAAAACCCTGTTCCTTTCCTCCAGGTGCGTCTTTGGGCTGCCTGCGGTCACTCCGCTGAAGGTGCAGCGGTCAGCCCTGCCCCAGCCTGGTCTCCTAGGAAAGCAAGACTCTCGACTCCATTTGCAGCACTTTTATTCTTTTTATTTCTTTTATTTTTTGAAAAGCCAAGTGGCTACAGTAGATCAAAGCCAGAACTGAGGTTTTGCACACAAAAAAGCTTCCAGTTAACTTTCCCCTTCCTGTTCCACCCCGGCTATCTCCCGCTTGTCCAGTTCACGGTAAACGAAGTGGTTTTGGTAACTCTCCCTGCGAAGGAGGGCTGGCTGCGTCTCGAGCGTTAGGTTCCATTTCCAGGCCCCTGACCTTGGGATGGTGAGCCAGTGTCTCAGGGTGGCACTAAGCTTCCTGAGCTTCTCTCTAACTGCTCTCAAGGCACAGCAGGCAGATGCAAACCCTGGTTTCAACTTTGCCCCCAAACTGGTTTGACCTTCCTTTGGATTACTGGGGGGGGGGGGGAATGAAAGGGAAGGGGGGGACCCTAACCCTCAGGTTCTGGCCATGGGGACTCTTCCAGTCATGGAGAAAGCAGCATCTTGCTCTTCCAGCCACCCTTCCCCAAATTTGGACCCCTTCATCTGTGGGGGTGCCACGCTCAGCCCCTGCCTCCAAAGCCAGGCCCCCTCCTGGCCCCCCCAATCTTCTGGGGGATGCTCTGGATGAAGCCTCCCCATCTGGCTGCAAGAAGCTGCTCGCCACCAACTTCGCCCCCACCCAAAAGCAGACCCTGGAGGGGGGGTTGCCCCCTTGGTGGGCACCTGACACCTGTTCTGGGCAAGTGAGGGACCCCGACACCGAGGTGCTCAGTGGAGGGCCCCAGTCCACTTAGAGGGCTCCCCCTCAACAGTTGATGTATCATTTCCAGGTGATGGGGAGAGGCTGGTAGGAGGAGGGTTAGGGGGGGTATTAGAAGCCCCCCACCCCCTCCCCGCCTTGGCTGTACCCATAGACATCCAGCAGAGTTAGCTGGCCCCGAGTGCATTTCCCTCCCCTCTGGGTGGGGCAGGGCGGGACGGGGGGGGGTCCCTGCTCCCGGCGTCCGCCCCTCCCCGCCTCCTCTGTAAGTGGGCGCCACTCCCGGGTCGGGTCCAGCCGGCAGCTTTATTTATTCCTTTCGCGCTTTGGCCCCGCCAGTCGCTTCTCGTCCCGCTTGGGCTGCTGCTGCGGCGGGTGTCCGGGCGGCCGTGCGCCCCAGCCGGGGTCCCGCCCCGGCCCGGCCCGGCCTATTTCCAGCCGGCGGCGGCGAGGCTGCTGAGGCGGCAGAGAGGCTGCAGCCAGGTGGGCGTCTCCTGCTGCCAGAGGCCGTGGGTCCTCCGGTCCATCCAGGGCGCCAGCTCCACGTCCGAGGCGGCGGGCCGGGCGTCCAGGCGGCACTTTCGCGGCTCGGTCCTGGGCAGCCGGCCCTTGCAGCGGCCGCACACCAGCGGCGGAGGCAGGTCGTAGAAGAGGACTGCCGGGCAGAGGAGGGGCCGGTGGGTGGGTTGGGAAGGGGGCGCCCCCGGGTGGCTGTCTTGTGCCACTGCAGAGGCACTCCCGCCCTTCTGGGGCCGGCATTCGGGCAGGAAAAGCCCCCGCTCCGCCGCCCCCCGCCCGGCTGTCCCGACGCCTGGGTGCCTGGCGGGCAGCGCTCACCTTTAATGTCGCTGGAGAGGCCCGACGTATCCTCCAGGCTCCGCTGCTGCGCTTGGAAGGAGACTCTGGCGCAGGAGGAGAGGCCGGTCAGGAAAGGGACCCTCCGCCCGGCCCGGATTGTGGCGGATTGCCACGGGGGCCTTTCAGGGGGGGGAAGTGAGCCAGCGCTGGCGCTTGCTTCGCTAAACCACGTCCTGGGGGAGGGGGGCTTGCCTCTCACCCAACCCCCCCCCCAGGCCTCCTCCCCAGGAGGGCCCACTCCCACGGCCGGCCCTTCTCTCCTGCCAAGGGGCCCCGTCCCCACCACCACGTCAATTCAGATTAAAGCAAATTTGGTAATAAACACAAGTAGAAGTCTCCGCTAAAAGGGTGTCCTGCTTCTGTTTGGAGACCTCCAGCTCTCAGGGTCAGTGGCGGTCCTCTGAAACCACTCTGGCCCTCCACAGGGCATCCAGCCTGAACCTGCCTTCCAGACCCGGCCTCACAGTCCACCCAGAGGGGCAAGCAAATGATAAGCAGACTTTAGCACAAAGTCAGGAGAGAAGCTGATGCAAATCAGAGGTTTGAGCCTGACCCAAACAGACCGGGCGAGGGGGAGGGGAGGAGGGGTGGCTGGCTGATCTGCCCACTTACCTCCGAGGCTTTTCCAGGTTTTGCTTGGGACTTGGGGAGAAATGGGTGGTGGTGCCCGACACCTTCTTGCCCACTCTCTTGATCACCCCTGCACTCCTTATCACCGTATCAGAGCGCTGTGGGTGGGGAAGAGGCTGGTATTAGATGGAGACCCCCAAATTCCACGAGCCCAGAGAGGAGCAACCAATGCCCTGCTCCCCCAAAGGGCTGCAGATCCCCCGCCCTGCCTGCAATTCCACCCCTGTGAGGTGGAAAGGAAGGTGACAGCCGAGGGTGAGGCTTCTTCACACCATAACTAGCTCCAGCTAAAGTGGGGGGGGGGGTGTGGTCTTGGCTCAGCAGCAGCCAGGACTAGGCTGCCCCATTAGAGAGGTGGGGGGGGGAGTGCTATGATATCCATAGAATATTTGTAGCTCAGGGTTGAACTGTGGGGTTCCTTGGTGCTCTCTGAGCTGGGTGGTTTTCTCGCAGACGATTCATGACCCAATTAAGGAACATCATCAGTGCTTGACGGGAGCAGGGTTTGCTCTCTGTTTACACCCCAATCAAGAAACTACCCACTCAGACAATCAAATGCTAAGCAACAGCCTAATGAAGGAACAACCAAGAACACTTCCAACAACACCAACAGGATAAGTCAGGGATGGCTAACCTTTTTGCCGTCGCGTGCCAAAAACGGGGGGAGGTTGCACACATGCGTGCCCACACCATAATTCAATGTGCCCCACCCCCCACATGCGACCCCCCCCGCTCCCCACGCTTTTGGCAAGTGGCACGGATGGGCCTGGTAGGCCCATTTTTTGGTCTCCCCAGACTCCAGAGGCTTTCTAGAAGTCTGGGGAGGGTGAAAACAGCCTTCCCCACCCCTCCGGAGGCCGAAAATGGATTGTTTGCCGAGTTCCGGTGGGACCGGAAGGCCTGAAAATCAGCTAGCTGGCAGGTGTATGCATGCCGGAACTGAGCTAGGGCAACACTTGCGTGCCCACTGATATGGCTCCGCGTGCCACCCGTGGCACACGTGCCATAGGTTCGCCATCATGGGGATAAGTGGTATATAAAGCAACCCCCACTGCCTGTTTTAGCACTGATGATGTTACGTAGTTGGGTTATGAAAAGTCTGCAAAAAAACCACCAAGCTCAGAGAGTACCAAGGGACACCCCCTCCCCAGAACCAAGCAGCCTTTCAGCGGAGTATTAGTACCACTTTATAAAGCCGTAGTAAGGCCAGACATGGAATCCTGCATCCAGTTTTGGGTCACCACATTACAAAAAAGATGTTGAGACTTTGGAAGAAGTGCAGAGAAGAGCAACTAAGATGATTAAAGGCCTGGAGACAAAAGCATACGAAGAATGGTTGCAGGAATTGAGCATGGCCAGTCTAGAGAAGAGAAGCACTAGGGGTGACATGATAGCATCTTCCAATATCTGAGGGGCTGCCACAGAGAAGAGGGGGTCCGCCTATTCTCCAAAGCACCAGAGGGCAGGAAAAGGAGCAACGGATGGAAACTAACCAAGGAGAGAAGCAACTTGGAATTAAGGAGACATTTCCTAAAAGTGAGGGCAATTAACCAGTGGGACAGACGTTGTAGGTGCTCCATCCCTGGAGGTTTTTAAGAAGAGACTTATCTCAGAGAGGTTATCTGTAGTGGAGTTAAGGTTTCAGTGGGGGAGGTAGTACTTTGAGGATAAGTAGATTAATCTAGTTTATGTTTGATTAAATGAAATACCTTGTATTTTGCTCTGGGAAGTCGGCGGGGGAGGGGGGATGAAGGGAGGAAAGGGTGGGGGGAACGGGGGGGGGAAATTTTTTGTATTTCTTTTTTGTAAAACTTTTCAATAAAAAAAAAAGAAGAGACTGGACAGCCATTTGACTAAAATGGCATGGGGTCTCCTGCTTGAGCAGGGGGTTGGACTAGAAGACCTCCGAGGTCCCTCCCGGCTCTATTCTGACTGGCGTTGAGGGGGCTGCCTACCTCGACCAAGGGCCCGATGCTGGAGACGCTGCTGCTACGGCTGGAGACCAGGCAGTGGTGGATGGGGATGGCCGGGTCCTTGGTGGTGGTGGAGAGGCCATTCTGCAGGATGTTTGTCAGGCGGCTCCAGAGCGCAAAGACGGCCTCTGGGTGATCGTGGTGCAGCTGCAGGTAATACACCGTCTTGGTCACCGTCTGGAGACGCAAAATGCGCTGGGAGGCGCTGTGGACAGAGAGCCGGACGTAGCGGAGGGGGAGCAGCCTGGGCAAAGCAACGGAGGCAGTCAGGGACGGGCTGGGCCAGAGGTTCCGGTAGTGGCGGGCGGGGCTGGGAGGTGGGCAAGACCCCCCTGGGGTGGGCCTGGGGGACTCAAAGTCCAGCAACTCTGGGGAATGCTTGGCTGGGGACAGAGGCTTTGGCTGCCCCTTTTTGCAAGCACCGAACCCCTCCCGAGTCTCAAAAATCGGCTCCCTGCAGCCGGTTTCAGTTTTTTAGATAAAATTCCAGGAAAGGATTCGTGGAATAAACCCTGGGTAAGCATGTCATGCAAACACAGCTGATGTCGGGCATCAGCCCCAGTATGGGTCTGCAGCTGCAGAGGACTTGAGGTGGCCCAAGACGAGGCTCTGGATGGGGTCCACACACCCAGCTCTTGAGTTGCATGTGTGAAGCAACCTGGGATTACACCTGGCCCAGTTCCTCCTCCTCTAGAAGAGCAGATGGAGGGGGGGGCTTTGCACAACATTGGGGGGGGGTCCATTCACATGATCGCACTCCTGTTAGACCAAACTAGCAGGTGGCCATTTCGGACTTGGGGGGCACCCAGTGTTCCCTCAAATGTTGTGGGAATGGTGCTACCACACGACCCCATTCAGGAGGTCCCAAGGAATACTTAGCGGTGGGAAGGTCCCATGAGCCTCTCTGGTGCCAACCTGCTTCCCTTCCTGATCCGGCCCAGGCAGGGACAGGCCCGGCCCAACGTCTCCCTCCTGATCCTGGCCCCACGTCACCTGGTCAGATCCACTTGCGACAGCCGGGGACTGCCAACGTGGACCCTCTGAAGTGGGGCCCGTTGGTTCGCCATCAGGAGCACGTTGGGGAGAGGGAGGCAGGGATCTGAGGAGGTCACTGCCAGAGTCACAATGGTGGGTGTGTGGGTGATGTCCATCCATTTCCCCTTCTTTGTGACCTGTGGGAACCGTTCCCCGCCCACCCGAGACCCCTGAGTTAATTGAAGGGCCAGACCCTTCTTGATTAACCCAGTCAGTCCATTTGTACCAAATCCAGCCGCCCCCCTTGTTCGCACCAGGTAGTGCAGCCGGCGAGGGTACCCTCCTCACTCAGTCCAAGGCTTCCCACTGGCGTGCTCAGCAGAAGGAGTGACCAGTGCGCCACCCTCGCTGCCCAAAGGTGAAGACAGAAGGCTAGGTGGGCATCTTGGGCTCAGCACCCAGCCTAGCCTGCCTCCTAGACCTCTTCAGGACAAGGGGAAGGGATCCTTCTGGTAACCCAGCCACCCCACAAACCTGAATGAAGTTGCTCTCAAAAACCGCTGAGTTGGGGAACAGATTGTAATCTGGGGAACGGATCAGCTGGCAGAGCAGCCCCCCCTCCAAGCCGAGTGTCCTGCCAGCATCTTGGTTGCTGCCAGTGAAGAGCCCTCCAGTCATGGGGCGTGGGGCGGCTGGGCTCAAGGAGCCAGGCATGCCCAGGCCCTCCCTTAGCTGGCCAGGCAGCAGGGGCCAGCACTGACTCAGCGAGGGGGGGGGGAGCTGGCTCAGCAATCCGTGGAACAGGTCAGAGCAGAGCTGTGTGCATCACAGTGGCATTGGGGTGCCACCTGGAAGAAGCTGTGATGTCACACTGGCAGCGGAAGTGCTGGCTCCATTGAGATGGCAGAAGAGCTCAGAGCCCAGTCAGCTGCACTGCACGCTGCCAGCCAGGCATGGATTTGGTTGTCCTTGGAATTCCCCAAGTGGCAGGGAAGGCCGATGGCTCACCGTCCCCCCATCCCGTTAACATGCCCCTAATGCCGTGTGACATTTCATGGGCATCCATAGACATCCTGGCAGTTTGTAAAGGCTGCGTTTACACAACAGGTTAACCCTAAACTCGGATCCATAAAAGATAAATGCTGTGCTTGTAGAACATGGACCATGTTTAAGCTAAGAAGGTGATCAGGTTCAGGACTTATAGAAGCCAGTATGGAAGGGAGCACGAGGATCATCTAGATCGGGGTCCCTAACCCCCGGGCCCCGCTCGCAACCGGGCCAGGGCAGCCAGGGCATGCCCTCACTCTCCCCTCCCCCCCGCCTCGAGTCAGAGAGATTGGAGATCGCTCAGAGAGATGGGGAGTTCTGGGAGTTGAAGTCCACAAGTCTTCAACGTGCCAAGGCTGGAGAGCCCTGATCTAGACCAACCTCAAAAGACCCTTCGTTCAGCTTCTTCTGGCCGAGAGGGCAAACCCACAGCCTCTGTAGGGAGACCACTCCCCTCCCCTTGTAGGTCTTGCCTACAAGGAGTTTCTCTGTAGTTTTGGACAATAACCTATGATTGTTACATCTGGTCTTAATCTGGGGAGGGGGCAAGGTAAATGGTTCAGTTATTGACTGTATATTGTATACTGTATATATGACCCTCCTGCTCAGTGGTTCTGGGTGACTCTCACCTAACCCGGGTGACTGAGAATCTCCATAGACACTGCTGCTCCGGTGGGTTTCCTCATGTCTTGACCCCCGAGCCAGGCTTCATATCCAGTCTCCCTGTCATGGCCCATTCACAGGGTCCACAGACAAGACCTGCGCCTTATAAGAAGACACTCAGAAAACTAAAGAGAGAAAGCATCTATTTCTGTGTGCGGCTAGTCCTCAGTGTTATACTTTGCAGCAACTCACGTTAAAAACCAAATTGCGGGTCCACCCTTCTCCTCCCCTGCCAGACCAGCAGCAAAAGGGCAGGCGGGCTCAGTCGGTGACGACCCAAACCTCACCCGCCTTCTAGGGCAGGGGGGCCAAAGTCTCTTGTCACTAGCAGGAGCAGGCCACGCCTTGTGGGTCCAGACCACCCATGAGACCCTCCCCTCTTCTGGGCAGGGTGCCACCCCCCCTTCCAGCTGCTTTGCGAACGAGTGAGGTGCCCGAGAGTGCCACCCACCAGCCTTTTAAATTTATTTATTCAGTTGATAAAGCCTCCCATCTCAATCAATGATTCCAAAACGTTTTTTTAAATATTTTAAACCCAATCGTGAAAACATTCAAAATAGATGGACACAAGATACTCAGCCGGTTAGCCCTAAAGCCGAGTCACGGGGCCCTCGACCCCTTCTGAGCCACAGGCCCCGGGACACGGCCAGCTTCTGAGAGCCTTACAAAAGGCCAGCGGGGTTGGGCCAAGCCTGATCTCCCTGGGAGCAGGGATCCCAGCAGCCTCCTCCATTCCCTTAAATCTTCACTCTCTCCCTGCCACTAAATACAGGCAGTCCTTGACTTAACAACAGTTTGTTTAGTGACAACGGCCCTGAAAAAAGTGACTGATGGCCATTTTTCACACACAAGACCATTGCCCCATCCCTGTGGTCATGCGATCAAAATTCAAACCCTTGGCAGCTTGCATGTATTTATGAGCCACGGTAGCGCAGTGGTTAGAGTGCAGTACCTGCCGGCTGCCTGCAGTTCAGCAGATCGAATCTCACCAGGCTCAAGGTTGACTCATCCTTCCGTCCTTCCGAGGTGGGTAAAATGAGGAGCCAGATTGTTGGGGTTTGCAAGAGGCTGTGACTCTGTAAAGCGCTTAGAGAGGGCTGGAAAGAGCAGCAAAGCGATATAGAAGTCTAATCTAGTGAAGTACCAGCAGTACGCTGATGACAGTCAGCTCTACATCTCCACCCTGGACCACCCCAATGATGTCCCGGTGCCTGGAGGCCATGTGGATCTGGATGGGGAGAAAACAGACTCAGGCTCAACTCATCCAAGACCGAGTGGCTGTGGTTTCCGGCGTCCCGATATAGTCAGTTGGTGCCATCACTGACTATTGGGGCGAGTCGTTGGCCCCCACGGACAGGGCTCGCAACTTGGGTGTCCTCCTGGACTCACGGCTGTCTTTAGAAGAGCACCTGATGGCTGTGGCCGGGAGGACTTTTCGTCAGGTCTGCCCGATTCGCCAGTTGCGTCCCTTTCTGGATCGGGACTCCTTACACACAGTCACTCATGCCCTCGTCACTTCCTGCCTGGACTATTGTAACGCTCTCTACATGGGGCTCCCCTTGAGGAGTACCCGAAGGCTCCAACTGGTGCAGAGTGTAGCCGCGCGGGTGGTTATGGGAGCGACGTGGCGCTCCCATGTAACACCTCTCCTGCGCAAGCTGCACTGGCTTCCAGTGGTCTTCCGGGTGCGCTTCAAGGTTTTGGTTACCACCTTTAGAGCACTCCATGGCTTAGGACCTGGATACTTACAGGACCGCCTGCTGCCACCAGTAGCCTCTCACCGGCCAGTCTCACACTCTCATAGAGAGGGGCTCCTCAGGATGCCGTCGGCCAAACAGTGTTGGCTGGCGGCCCCCAGGGGGAGAGCCTTCTCTGTGAGGGCACCTGTCATCTGGAATGAGCTCCCCCCGGAGATACCGAGGATCCCGGATTTACTCACCTTCCACCGTGCCCTCAAGACCTTTTTATTCCAACAGGCTGGCCTGGCCTAACTTTCTCTTTTAAATGGCATATGAGAAATTTTAAATTTGTTTTAAATATGGGGATGTTTTTTAATTTGTCTCGGGCCAAATTGTTTAATACGTTTTAAATTTTATAATCTGTGTGTTTTATCTTTTTGGCTGTTCACCGCCCTGAGTCCTTCGGGAGTAGGGCGGTATATAAATCTAATAAAATAAAATAAAATAAAATAAAATAAAATAAAATAAAATAAAATAATAAAATAAAATAATAAAATAAAATAAAATAATAAAATAAAATAAAATAAAATAAAATAAAATAAAATAAAATAAAAAAAAAAGTAAGGGCTATTGCTATTGCTATGGCTATCATGGTCTCAGTGTCCTGGGGGTCACGTGGTCCCCTTTTGTGACCTTTTGATAAAAAAGTCAATGGAGAAGCCAGATTTACTTAACAACTGTGTTACTAACTTAACTGCAATGATTCATTTAATAACTGTGGCAATAAAATGGGGCAAAAATCATTTAACAACTGTCTCGCTTCGCAATTTTGGGCTCAATTGCAGCCATACGTCAAGGCCTACTTGTACCCCAAATCCTCTCCTCCCTGACGACAAGCATTGCTGGCCACCAAGACAGGCAGGCCGGACTTTGAGGAAGGTGAAGCTGAAATAAGGGAAAGGCCTGGAGACCCCAAATGAGCTCCTCCCTGGCTGAAAAGAGGCCGTGGCTGTCCCAGCAGCCCAGACCCCCTACACAAACCTCCTTTTCTCTAACAGTTGAGGGGTTCTCCATGCCCCGTCCAAGTTATCTGGTTCTTCCTGTCTGGCCTCAATATCCTGACCACAAATCAGAGCTCAGGCGGCCATTCATGCTTCTAAAAGGGTTTTTTTGCTGCTCCCTGTTCCCCTCCCTCTGAAGCTGGAATCTGATAAGTGTTGAATTAAATTAAACGGTCAGTTGGTTATTTTTCCTCAGGATGTTCGGAATTATCCAGTTTCCACACCTCCCCTCAGCATCCGTTCTTAAACATTTGCAAATAGAGATCAGAAGATCTGCTGATGCCACCCAAAATGACTTCTCTCTGGCTACCTCCTGAGAACATGGAACCACCAGCAGTTTGGGGGTGCAGGGGGGTCCCTCCTGGGTCGAAAGCCAAGCTAAAGGGACGCTTGCTGAGATGTCTGCAAGTGTGTTCATCCCAAAGCAGTGTTTCTCCATGAAATGGCCAAAAAAAGGATAGCCAACAACGGATAGCCATTCCCCAATTATGTGGCTGAAACGAGAGAGCTCCGGTGCTCCACAAGCCACATTCTGTTTCATTGGGGATGACAAACTAGGTTAAGTCCTGCTTGACTGTTTTGAGAGGCCTGCTCAAGTCTGCCACCTGCTGCAGATCAGCTGCCATCACAGGTGGGAGGTTCTGTGTTGTAACCGCAGGAAGACCAAGAGTTGGGCAGCTCAGGAGTGGGTCCTCGGCTTCCCCCCGTCTTTGGCCAGGCAGAACTACTGGCCCCCAGGTCCTGCTCTTCCCCCTTTGCTCTGGGGATGAGACTGGGGGCTCCGGGTGAGTTCCAGGTCAGCCCTTCAGGGAAGAAGGGCTGCCTTGTCTTGAGGGTCCCACCAGCCAGGCCCAGCAGAGAACCAACCACGGGGAGAGGAACTCAGTCTCTGACTCTTCTCTCCCTTCCCTCGACCTCCCGCATCGTCTGAAGTGTGCAATTTGGTTATGGCCCGTCTCTCGCCCCTGCTTGCCTTTGGCGGAGGGGGGGGGGGCTTCAGGAAGCAGAGCCAGCCTTTTGGCTCCGAACCTTCTCATGGGAATGTGGGTACAGGGGAGGACAAAAAGCCTCCTGATCCTGATGCGGGCTGGGGCTCAGGCAGACCCGGCGGCTGGGGGCTTTCCCAATCCTCACAGTCCGGACATTGACTCCACCTTCTCCCCCCCCCCTTTTTTTTTTTTCTTTTTTTTATGCTGGGCGCCAGGAAAGCCAAACAAGGCTCCTGCGCAGCACCCTGGCCCTCGCCCGCCCCCAAGGCGCAGCTCTCCCAGAAAGCCGCCTTCGATGCCTCGGCCGCCCCATCTGACGAGGGCGCTGAGTGGGGCTCCCGGGCTCCCCTCCTCCCACTTCCACGGCTATGCTGCCGACGGGAATGCTCGGAGCCACGGACGCCGCCGGGCTGCTAGTAGAGCCCAGCGGCCTCCCAACTGGTCCCTGCGTGCCCGCAAACAGGCAGCGGGATCCAGAGATTTGCTGGGGGGTGGGCAGGAGGGACCTGACGGACGGAGGGGGCGTCCGTGTGTCCGGGCAGCCAGCCGACAGGGGCACCGGCACTTCCCGCTCTCCGCCGGCGAGGCGCTTTCGAGGGGGCGGCCACCGGCCGGCATCGGAGTTCTGCTTAGGGGTTGCCCAGGGTTTGCGGGGGGCGGCCAACGTTATTTCAAGCAACGGGTTAGAGGTTTGCTGGGGAGACAGTCCGTTGCGGAGCGCAAGCAAAGGAAGCGAACACACAGTTCCGCCCTTCTTCCCCGGGCAGCCCTACAAGCGCGGGGAGCCCAGAAGGCCCCCACAAAGGGCCCGGATGCTTGGGGGTGAAACGGGGACCCTGGCGACTCTGCCGGCCTCCTGCTGCCTGACCGGGAGGAAGGAGGCAGGCAGAGCCGGAAAGGCAACGGGCGACCTTGGGGCCCTACCGCGAAACGTGGCAAGAGCCAAGAGAAAGCGAAAGGGCGCGCGGGGGCTGACGCGCCCTGGACATCTGCCGTGGGGAGATTTGCTCGGGCATCGAGGGGGCCTTGAGAGCGCCGCGGTCTTGGCTGGGGTGGAAAGAATCAAACATCCGCGGGACGATGAGAAGAAGAAGAACAGGTCCTACAGCAACATTTTTCCCTGCTTCAAAATCGGGCGGGAGGGGGCTCACTCCCTAGGTGACTCGAGAGCCCTCGGGGTTTCCAGGCAAGGAACAGCCTCCGGTGGGAAACGAGCGCCCGAGCTCAGGGCAGAGAGGATTCGCACTTTGTCCATGCTCAGAGGGCTGGCTATGGTTCGCCCCGTCTGGGGCCGGTCTGGCCGGGTCGCCAGCGGTGCTCTAGCCGGACCGAACTGAGCCGGCAGGCAGCCCTCCTCCCTCCATTGCCGGTCCGGGAGGTGGACCGCGGGGCGGGGCGGGGCTGGGCGCGGGCGTGGAAACCCTCCCGGGCGCTCCCGCCCAGCGCCACGCCTGTCGGAGCTCGTCTCCCGCCGCCGCCGCCTGGGCTGCCCGGAGCCGTCGAGTGGCCGTGGCCATGGACGGGCAGGCGGCGATGGCGCCCTACGATTACAGCCTGATCGTGGGGCCCCTGCAAGAACCGGCCAGCCCCAGAACACCGCGCTTCGACTCCGCCGGCTGTGCGCCGCTCCACACCGGGCACCGGACCGCGGCGCAGCGGTACAACGCCCGGCTCTGCCAGGCCGGCCTGGAACCCGAGAGGTGAGCGCAGCCGAGCAAGGGCGGGCGGCGGACGGGACGGGCCCTCCGGGGCCCCTCCAAGGCACGCGGCTCCCGGAGCGAGGGGCGGTGGGTGCGCGTCGGGTCTCGCGGGGGTTCTGCGCCGCCGCTTCCAACCAGGGAGAGCAAGAGAGGCGCTGGCGGCGCTGAAAGCAGCGGTAGCCTCCCAGCCACCCGGCCCGCGCTTGCCCAGCCAGCCCTGCAGAGAATGGCTCTCCCTGGCAGGCCTGGCATCAACGCCTGGTGACGCCTGGGGGGATGGACGGCCTCTGCCGGAGCGGATCTCTCTCTTGGGCATCCGCTGGGCCGAGGAGCTGCCATCTGGGATCACTTTCTCCTCTACTTAAAATATTCGAACTTCACCAGAGATTGGATCCTGCCTTTAAATCGACATTCTGGATTTAGGAAGCATATTATAATCTTCACTATATTTTCCTTGGATGAATGGATCCTCCCTCTTGGGGAGCAGTCTATCTCTGAAGGCCAGCTGCTGTGAAACCGGGAGTGAGTGGCTGCTGTCTCCCTTCCCCCCTCCAGCCTTTTCTGGGCGGAATCCCTTCTTGGGGAGCAGAGGAGACTCCCCCCTTCCCACTCCTTATATTTTGCAGCTCTTGTTGTGAAGGGGGGCAGAAGTCCTCCCCCCTCCCCAAAGGTTCAGCATTAGGCCAAGCAAAGTGGGGCTACAATCGGGTTTGACCATCCTGCCAAAGGGTGTGCGATGCTGTGTTGTAGCCAAGAGAGCTTTGTTTGGTAAATGGATCCAGGAGAGACTGGCTGCTCTCTGGGTGTCTCTCTCTGCATTTCAGGAGCTTCAGGTAAGAGAGGAGGCAGCCCCCCAAATTACACTCTGTTCCGTCATTGTTGAGTGCAGCTTTTGCTCTCCTGAAGAGCTCCAGCAGCTCCTCACCCAGCTCCCTGCCGCAGATAGTGGCCTTGGCAGAGCTGGTCCTGATATGTGACTGCCAGCCTGGCCCCAAACCGGTGGCCCAGAAATCAGGCAGACTAGTGAGCAAGAGGCAGTGCAGCCCCCATGCCTGGGAAGTGTGTTTGTGTGTAGGTGTGAAAGGACAGGATGAGGAGGGGAGAGGCAGGGCCCTTAGGCCTCCTTTCTGCCTGGGGCACTCAGGGGGAGAGGAGCTGGTGAGCTGCTTCGCTCACTCGTGCCTGGACTGCACCTGGTCTCCTTGGAGGGAAGCACCTGCCTGGGGTGGGGAAGCACAAAGAGAGTCAGAGGAATCACAGGGGCAAAAGGAATCTCTCACCTCAAGCCCCCCCCCCCACTTTCTCAGCTGCATGAAGGTTTGGGGTGCAAAAACCAGGGCTGGGGGTGGTGGTGAAGAATCAAGGCTGGTTCAGGTGAGATGTGAGTCCAGGCAGAAGCAGGACTGGTAGTTTACATCAGGATAGGTTTGTCTTGGCAGGTTACCTGAACTAGCAAAGGTGCTTCGTTAGCTGGCTGTGGGATTAACTGTATTGTGCGAGCCCAGCCACGGTGGGTGCAGGTGTGCTTGAAACTCTGGGTCTGCCCACATTGATGGGCCATCCACATGCAGGGCACCAGACTTGGGAGCCCCCTCCTTGCAGCTCAGTGGACCGGGAGGTCCAGGGCCCACTGGCACCCAAACCACACCGTGGCCGGTGCCCCCTTCCTGTTGTGCAAAGGAGCATGACCTGCCTTGAACCCTTTGGATGGGGCAGGGTCAAAATCCCGGCCATCAGTAAACCTTTGCTGGGGTTGTTTGTGCCAGCGTTTGGGCTAACTTGTCCTTTCAGGCTGGACCGAGAGCCAAGCAAACAAACCAGGTGTATTGTTGTGTTTGTAAACTACCAAGAGTCCAGTGGAGGGGCAGCTGCAGACACGGGGGGGGCAGTCTGGGTCAGCAGGCCTGCAGGAGCCCATTGGGCTCACACTGGGGGGAGGGGAATGTCCTCTTTTTCTGCAGTCCTGTGGAGATTGAATTGGGGGTGAACGGAAAACAGCAAAATTGCCATTATTAAACAAACAGATGTATTTGAACAACGTCTGAAATTTTGCTCCCCTTGAAAATCAGCCTAAGAGCAAGTAGGCAGGATTCTGCTCGGAGGCAAGATGGAGGCCTTGGGAGTTAATCCTGGGACGGGGTCTCCAAGCTTGGCCCCTTTTAAGACTTGTGGACTTCAACAGTTCAACTCCCAGAATTCCCAGTTATGCCAAGTTTGGACAGGCAGCAATCCTTAAATGTCAAAACACTTTGGTTTCAAAGAGCTGGTTTGATGAACATTTTTTAAAAAGATTTGCTATCTTGGAATTCCCACAAGGGGGAGGGAGGTTTCCCCTGGAATTGGCTGCAATTAAAAAAAGGCAAGTTTGGTGACTAGTTAGAAACAAGTTGAGTTCCTTTGGCCTATAGAAATATCAGAAGGGGGGCTCTGATCCACCACCACCCCGCAGTGACAGTTGCTCATGCACCAAGCATAGCTCTGCAAACCCCCGCAAGGTGGATTCTGCCCCCCCCCCCCCCGACAACCAATTGTAGCCCTCCTGTGCTGTTGCATGTGTGAATGTGTCCGTTCTGCAAGGGGAGGGCAGGCATTTGATGCTGCTTTTCACCAAAGGCCCACACCCTCAAGCCACATCAAGTCAAGGCCCAAAGGGCGTGGCCTGCCTGGCTGCCCTGGGGGGGGGGGGGAGCTGTTTGGGCCACAGCTTAGGGCCAGGGTACTTACGGGACCGCCTTCTGCCACCAATAGCCTCCCACCGGCCGGTTCGCTCCCACAGAGAGGGCCTCCTCAGGGTGCCGTCGGCCAGACAATGCCGGCTGACGACCCCCAGGAGGAGAGCCTTCTCTGTGGTGGCACCTACCCTATGGAACAATCTACCCCCAGAGATACGAGTGATCTCCGACCTTCGGATTTTTCGTCGGGCCCTAAAAACTTATTTTTTCCAGTTAGCTGGTCTGTCTTGATTTTAGGGTTAGTTTTAAAATTTTAATATTGATTTTAATTGACAAGTTTTAAATTATGGGCCAATTTTATAAATTATTTTAACTTTATTTTAATTGTGATGTTTGTATCGATGTTTTTATCTTGGCTGTTCACCGCCCTGAGTCCGAAAGGAGAAGGGCGGTATAGAAATTTGAATAATAATAATAATAATAATAATAATAGCACCCAACTCCTCAGATCCATGCAGGAGGCGGGGGGGGGGCGCGCGAGAATAATGGCGCACCTAGTTCAGAGTCAGCCAAGCTGCACGTCCAACATTGAAGAAGGGAGAGCGATGTTTTGGGTCTAAGCCCAGAGGGCAGAGCTGCTGAACCCTGCCCTGGCCCAGGCCGCCCCATTAGTAGGCCCATCTCCCTGGTGGAAAGGGACGGGGGTGTTCCGAGAAGGGCCAGGCCTCTCCTGCCATCTCCAGTCTTGAGATCTGGTGATCTCTGTCAATGGCAGGGCCCCAAGAGAAGCGGATCAGTACCCACTGGGGGGGAGGGGGGCATCACAATATAAGTGTTCAATCCAGCCTTGGTTCAGGACCCCAGGAGGCATTTGAAGCTGCTGGTCCCTGTGATTCACACTGTGAACGTCAGACAACAGCCAGACCCAGAAGCAGATGTGCAAAAACACAACCATTTGCACACGAGGGGTGTTGCAGATGCCTTGACCTGACAATGCCCCCCAATTGCCCGTTTGGGCTCCTGCAGATCTCCACCTCTAGCAGTCCTTGCCCGCTGTCCCTTGCACACGTGGCCTGCCCTGGCCTCACCCCGGGCACCTTCCCACGGGCATTGGCTCTGAGCGGCTGGTGGCCCAGCCCTGCCCTGCAAAGCGGCTTCCTCCAGGGGCTATTTCTGCCTCAGGACAGAGAGTGACGTGCAACCGCTAATCCCTAAAGCCCTAAAGGGACCAGCTCAGCCGCAGGGAAGCCCAGGGCAGGAATCGCAGCTCAGCAGGGGGGGAGGGCACTGGGCCCCATTCTTCTGCCTGCCGAGGGTCCGCAGCTGCCCTTGGGAGGCAGTTGGGGGTCCCACCGCTTAGTTGAAATGTGGCAAACGTTGAGATCTTTGCCATCCAAATTTTACAAGCGTCTGTTGTTCCTCCTCCTGGGCTTTGCCAGCTTTTATTTATTTATTTGTCTTCCTAAGCTGCCCGATGCCATCCGCGGCCAGTCAGGGACAGAGACAGAAGCCTGCCCAATTCCCCCCCCCATTAACCCACAGCCCATCTGCTTGGCTTCAAAGCTGAAGCAGCCCTTTTGCAGGCAGCTCTGGGGCTGAGTCTATGAGTCCCCCCAGTCTCTGGGCCCAGGATGCCCCCCTGAACTCAGTGCCCCCCCCAGAAGGGCGGCCTTGGAGCCACATCACTCTGGAGGGCTACACAGCCACCCGGTGCCTCCCTTCCCTGCAACGATGCTACACAAACAGCAGCAGCCGTGGTTGCTGGGCCCCGAGGCTGTTTTGCTGGCTCTGGGGGGTCCCTGGGGGTGTAATTACCCTAGGCAAGTTGTTCAAGGCAACAGGGTGTGTGTGTGTGTGTGTGTGTGTGTGTAGACATGAACTGCTGCCACCTGCAGGCTTTCAGCTAGTGCCTCCCCATCCCCAGCAGGTCAATCCAGCCAAAGCTTTGGTGGGGAAGGTTCAGGAGGGAGGAGAGTGGCCTGGAGATCACGTAGATCCTTTGGAAGTGGGGGGAGGGTTTGTCCCAGGAAAGGAGGGGCAGCCCCAAAGCTCTCCCCAGGGCTTTCCTGGCTGCTGGAGGAAAGGCAGGGCCTGCAGGGGGCTTTGCTGCCAGTTTTCAGCAGCCTCTCAACTGAAGCCCAGGGCTGCACCCAAGGGAGTGCTGGGGGCAGCAACAGCTTCAGCCCCTCCCTCAATGAAAAACAGGGTATGAAAAAAAGACTGTTCAACCTCAGGTGCTCAAAAGGCAGGTGTTTAAAGTTGCCTCAGGAAGGACTCACCTGGATTTCTTTCCTGAGGGCAGAGGGGGCTTAAAGGCCTCTTCCAAGGGAGGGGGAAATGCCTGAGACACCCCCTCCCCTGCATCATCTTTCAAAGGTGATCCTGAGCGTAGACTTACACTGAATACGGAGTCAATATCTGTGATCCTTTTGACCAGCCACGGCCAGCTAAGACCCTCCATGCCCCCTACCCCCAAAACAGACTCTTCTCCAGTTGGTCACTGCTCAGAGTTGTACTGGGAGAGCTGGACTGAGGTTTTCAGCTACACCAGTAGGGGGCAGCAGACACCCAGAGCCCTGCTAATAGTCCTGAGCAGATCAATGTAGGGCAGAGGAAAGGCTGGGGAATTTTGGGAGTTGAAGTCCACAAGTCTTAAAAGTTGTCAGGTTTGGAGTCCTCTGGTAGGGTAGCCCCAAATCAGGAGGAGCCCCATCTTTTTGGACAGAGCAGCTTTCATCTACTGCAGTGAGGATGCCCAGCAGTTGGTCCATCTTGGACGGTCAGGGCTGCTTAAGTGCCTAGCTCCGATTCCGGCCCCAAACCCACCCCTCTTCCTCTCTTCACAGGCCACAGTGACGCAGAACCTTAGCTGGCAAAGACTGCCTTACAAAAGATTACACAAGTACACATTTGATTAAGGAACCCTTTTAATTCTTCCCTTCCTTCCTTTCTCGTGCCTTCAGTATGAAATTTAGCACAGAGCATACCAACCGCCCTCCTCCAGCAAATCACCAGGAATTCTTAAAAATTGGATTGACGCTTAACTCTGGCGATTCCTGGTGGCTTCCTTGATCCCACTGGCAAAGTAGCTGGCCGCTGCCTTCTTCCGCTCATAGCCCTGAGATTCCTGTGGTGTCCCATCCAAGCACAAAGCCTTCTAATAAATTAAAGCAAATTTGCATCCTTGCAGCCTCTGTGTCCTGCCCTTCCCTCCCTCCTTCCCTCCCTCCCTCCCTCACATTGTCCCCTAGTCCAAGTGCTTCATTGGCACTGCTGTTTTGGAAGTATAAACCTCGTCTTTTTTTCAACACAGACCAAAGATTTATGCTGGTCAGAAGGTGATTCATATTTATTTCTCTTCCAGATATTTAACAATTCTCCCATCATCCAGGTCATGGTTATCCTAAATGTGCTCTTCCCAGAAGGCAACTGGACTTTCTTGGGTTTTTTCCTTGAAACTGTTTCACTTCTCATGCAAGAAGCTTCTTCAGTTCTAAATGTTCTAAATAACTTCAGTTAAAACAGAAGCAGCGTCTTGGATGACAAGTGAAAAATGTTCAAAGAAAAAAACAAAGAAAAAACCAAGTTGCTTTTTGGAAAAGCACCTTTGACATGACAATTGATGTTTCTTTCTGTAGGATACATATGGGATAATCTGACAAATATATGGTATTCGTATGTATGCATGTATACGTACATATATACATGTATACATAGCTACCTACCTACGCAGGAACGAATCGTGTTCCTACTAACGTGAAGGGCTATTTCCCATTCCACGGGTTGATTAAATCTTCACCATCCACCAAAGAGGCATTTGAGGCCTAATCAGGAGATGCACTTAATTTTTTGCCATGCAAGAAACCAAACTTCACGGAAGGGGAATTAGAGTCCCTCCTCAGCTGCTGCTCAATCTGTGACCGGGATTTTTCAGCCCAATTTGCTGCTTTTTTGGGATGCCAAATCACAAGATGAAGCAGCAACCCCAACACACAATGAGGAGGGGGAGGAGGAGATGCCAGCAAATTCCAGCCTTGGGGAGCAAACGTGGGGATCCTTCTGAGTGGGGCATCTTTTGAACAGTCCTGAAGCTATCCCCCATCCCCCCCCCCCATTTTGAAGATCCTCAGAGGCCACCAACTTGACCTCAATGGGATAAAGGAGGCCTCTGGGGGCTTCCAGGCTCTCTTGCTCCGGCTTGGAGCCCAACAGTTGGGATGAGCCACTGCAGAGCAGCCTGTTCTGCCAGGACTCAGCCTGGGGCTCCAAGTAGGGGTGGGCGGCTGGGGGTGGGCACCAGGACAGGCTTTGCCTGGGCACAGCAACTCATCAGGGTTTGTGGGCACCAGAGCTCCCTTGGACCACTTGCTCTGCACTCTCCAAAGCAGAGCAGCTGCCACCCACCCACCCTGGGGGCTTTCGTTCAGCCAACCAAGGGGAACTCCGCATTGTCAAACTCCTGGTGTGTTTAGTAACTGTGTGTGTGTGTGTGTGTGTGTGTCGAAGGGGAGGCACAGCTCCCCACTTGCCAATTCCTGGATTTCCAAATTGCTGCCAGCAGTAGGACTAGGCTTCAGGCCAGCAGAGGAACAGGGTCTCTGAGCATGGTCAGAGTGCCTGGCCTTTTCTTGCTGAGGATTTTAAGGCACCCTCGGAGTACAGCCAAGGTCGCCTGCCAGGTTGGGGGGGGGGGTCAGGTCTGTGGGGTGAACCAGCCCTCTTGCTGTGCTGACCTGCTTCCTCCCCAACCCAACTGGGGCCGAGGAATCTCTCGTGCAGAGGCAGGGGGTTCAAAGCAAGAACCTTGGCCGTGGGGCAGCCATGTGGGCCTCGCCCCTCAGCTGCCTGCCTGCCTGCCTGCCTGCCTGCCTAATACAGTCCTCGGTTGTATAAACAAGAGGCATAGAGTCAAGATCACGTGTGTTAGTACTGCCTTACAAAGCCTTAGTAAAGTCACCCCTGGAATCCTGCGTCCAGTTTTGGTCGCCCCGATATAAAAAAGATGTAGAGTCTCCGGAAAGCCTGCAGAGAAGGGCAACTAAGACGATGAGGGGACTGGAGGCTAAAACACACGAAGAATGGCTGCAGGAATCGTGTTTGGCCAGTCTAGAAAAAAGGAGGACGGGGGGGGGGGGAGGTGACATGTATTCCAGAATTTGAGACAAATACTGGCACAAAGAAGAAGGGACGGGGGGTCCACCTTTTCTCCAAAGTACCTGAGGGCAGGACAAGAAGCAAAGGATGGAAACTAACCAAGGAGAGAAGCAACCTGAAATTAAGGAGTTCTTTACTGACAGTGAGGACAATTAATCAGTGGAACAGATGTTGCCTTCAGAAATTGTGGGGACTCCATCACGGGGTTTTTTTAAGAGATTGGACAGTCACTTGTCTGGAATGGTACAGGGTTTCCTGCTTGACCAGGGGGTTGGACTAGAAGATCTCCAAGGTCCCTTCCAACTCTGTTCTGAATTGAATTGAAAACTTCTGGCTCTTCTTCCTGTCCCATTCAGGTGGGAGCCCAGATCAGGGCTGGGCTGGGCTGGGCTGAAGCTTCTCTGCTGGAGTATCCCTCCAGCCGTCCTTCCTCCCATGCCATGCCAAAGTGGCTCCTTCGGCCAAGGGAGTGGCATGGCATGGGCTCCTGTTTTGCCACGCAGGAGCATGATGAGAAATGTGGCGGGTGCCTTAAAAGCACCTGTTCTTTCAAGCAACTCTGCTGGAACTACAGTTCCCAGGATTCAACAGGGCAGCAATGGCCTGCCCAGCCCAGGATTTGGAAAAGGCCCTTTGCTGCCTGTTGCTGCTCTCTGACACCGGCTAGGCCTGCACCCTGGCGAGCGCTTGCTCCCTTCTGCCCCCCCCCCCGAGTGGCACCCGGCCCCAGCCCCAGCCCAGCCGCTCTTGGCTCCACTGTGCGCTCGGCCTTGGCCTTCAGTCCCCTTTGGGGAAGCAAGGCTTCTTTCCCCCCACCCCACCCCCGCCTTTTTCTTGGCAGATGGAGACCCCCACCCTGTGGCAGCTCAGCCCCCCACTCCAGGCACCTCAGTGCCAGCCTTTGCATTCACTGGCCTCAGCCAGGCCTCCCGGAGGGCGTCTCAGCTGGGGGCAAATTGGAATCACGGGGCTGGAAAGGCGGGCAGGCGTTTAATTGAGCCTCGCTATCATGCCCTGGTCAGGAGATCCGGATGAGCTCGTGGGTGGGCACTGCCCATCAGGAAGAGGGGGGTGAGGTCAGCTGGGGTTTGCACCATGAACCCCGAGGTGGAGCACAGGGGGAGAGGCCAGGCCCTGCCCTCCTCCCCTGATCCTGGGCTGCTGGGGCAAAGCATAACCGCTCGGCCCTGCAACCGGAGGGTGGAATGAGGAGGGGGGTTCCTGGGTTTCCCTTCTGGGTTCACTCAAAGGGGCTGCCCAGAAGAATGGGGAAAAACCTGATCAAGGCCAGTCAAAATCACACCCAAAAGTGCATTTGGCCTGGAAAGGGCTCTTCCTCCCCCCCTTTCCTGGGAAGCCTGCCCCCCTGCAGCCACGGGGGGAGTAGCGGGGAAGGGCCCGCAGGAGGAGCCCCAAGGCCGCCTCCCCAAGGAAAGGGGGCAGCTTCAGGGGAGGGGCCGCCTTCGCCCAGCTGATCGGAGGTCGCCGACCGAGCCCCCAGTTCCGGGCAGGAAGCTGGCCGTAAGCAGAGGCAAGCCCCGGTCACGAGCCCCGCTTCCCGGCCGCCCTTGCACGAAGCCCCCGCGGCCGCCCGGAGCTCGCGCCTCTGCAGCCCCGGGCGGGAGCGGCCCCCTCCTTCCTTCCCCGGGCTCAGGTACGGCCGCGGGGGGGGGGTCGCGGGGGGGGCGGGCGCTGCAAGGGACGCCGGGACTGACGCGCCAGCAGGAACTGAGCCGAGCGATGCGCGCGGGAGGCGGCGGGCAGCGGGGCAGCCTTCGCACGGCCCGTCTTCCGGGGGGCGCCGCGCCCAACCGCAGCCCAGGCGGCCGGGTGGGTGGGGGGCGGGGGGGGCGGGCGGAGCGGGGCCGGGTCCTCCTCCGGGGGCGGCCCGAGCAGCCGCGGGGCCAGCGGCGCATCTCCCGAGCCCGGGGAGCCGCCCAGGCGTGGCTGGGGGGGGTCTCAGGCTGACAGCCCCTCCCTCCCTCCTTCCCTCCCTCCCTCCTCCCTGCGCAGCATGGCCGATTACCTGATCAGCGGCGGCACCGGCTACGTCCCCGAGGATGGGCTGACGGCGCAGCAGCTCTTCGCCGTGGCGGACGGGCTCACCTACAAGTAAGCGGCGCCCGGGGCGCGGGCGGGGGTCGCAGGGGGCGGCCGCCCGGGAGGAAGTGGCGGCGCACGTGGCTCTGCCCGGCTGCCTGACGCTCCGGGACTTGGGGGGGAGGGGGCGCTGGGGGGCGCTGGCCTTGCGCGAGCCGGGCAAGGGGCTCCGGGCGCGCACCCGCCTCTCCCCCTGGCAGGGAGCCCTTTGCTGGAGTGGGCAGAAGCTGCCCCCCTTTGCTCAGCTGATGGTGCCTCCCCCCCCCCCACCTCTCCCAGACCTCTAGCTAAGCCGCGGCTGTCGCCTGTTTCTGGGCCGATCCGTGCAGGCAGGCAGCAGGTCAGGGGGTCTCTGCTGGGCTTGTGCAGAAAGGGTGGTGAGCCATAGGAGAACCTCTGGGCCTGGACCGAATCGGGGTGCCCCTTGAGCCTGCTTGGCAGCGCCCTCCTCCCCAGGGGCTGCTTTTCTGCAGGGGGATGCCGTGGCATGAAGGGGCTCTGGCAGAAACCTTGTTTGGGACGGGCTTTTCTCCAGGGCGTCTTGGAAGGCGCCCGGGGCGTTCATGAGGGATGGGGTGCTGCCTACCCCGAAGGTGCTGCTTACAACTGGGTCCAAATGGCTGCTGGTGCAACTGGCCCCCGCCCCGCTGCATACCTGGGGCTGCCTGAGCCTCCTGCCCCTCGGCTGAGGGGTTTAGTGCCTTTTCAAGGGCCAGTGCTCTGAGAGAAGGTGGGGAACCCCAGAATGGGAAGGGGCTTCACAGCCCGCTAGCAGCCTCTTCATGCCGCGATCTGGCATGCCTGAAGCCAGGGCCGGGCAGGTCTCAGCCTGGCTCGCTTTCCTCTTAAGAGGCCCTGCAGGGGCTCCGCAGGCAACAGGGGTGCCTCCTTTGCAGCAAGGAAGGCTGCTCCGATGGGCCCAGCATTGCGTGCCTCAAGGCGGGTTGGGGGGGCTCCTGCAGGGTCAGCACAAAACTATGGAAGTTGGGAGGAGGAGAGAAGCAAGGCAGGACAAGATGCAGGCTGAGCAGCCTCTTAGCTTTGCAGGTAATTGTGCAAACTTTGTGGGAGGGCCTCTCTTTCTTGGCCCTGGTTTTGGGAAGAGAGAAGGACCGAAGGATTTCTCCAAGGGTGAGATGCGGGGAGTGAGAGCACAAAGGGGTGCAGTGTGGTTCTTTCTAACTGGTGCTGCTGATTGTGCTAAATGCCTGCGGCTCCTTTCAGCCCCCGTTCCCTGGTTGGCCTTCACTCTCCAGCTGTTTGGGGGCCACTGCAAAGGCCGAGTCCCTCCTCTACCCCTGGCTGTGCGGGAGCTTCCTTTCCAGGGCACTTTTTCCCCTGTGAAAACTCGGTTTCTCTTTCAGTTCTGCGCTCTCTTCTCAGCCAAACAAGGTTTATAATAAAGCGGAAATTTGTTTTGTTTCTGACACAGAAAACCAACGGTTAAAATGAGCTCCTTCTGAACCGCAAGAGCGGCTGGGTCCAGGGACCGGAGAAGCTGGGGGGCTCCCTTCCTCAGACACGCCCTGCTCTCTTGCATTCCTGAACCTGGCAGGGGGGGCTGCATAGCCCCTTCCCACTCTGCAGTGGCCCATTTGGGCTCACATTCCATGGCTCAACCTCCTACCTTTCTTCAGGAAAAGCCTTCCAATATCTCTGCCAGCCAGCCTGCTTCCGTGTGAGGCTTGTTTACCTAAGTCCTACCAATAAAGTCCCTCCTTAATTGCAGGGTTAAACAACCGCAGAGTTTAACCTGCTGAGCTACCTGGTTGCTTCTTTTCAACAGTGCATTCTGTTAATATTTAATGACTGAGCATTGCCTGCAATCCTTTACGGGACAGGTGAGGCACTGAGGTTTTGAACAAAACAGGGGTTTTGGAAGCCGGCAGGTGGCCTGCCCAGAGCCGCCTCTTTGAGGGAGCTTTTATTCCCTCACTCACACAAGCCTGGGGGTCCGGCAGTCGTCCTGGCGCATGTGGGAAGAGGGCCTGGGCTGGGTCAGGCTTTGTCCCAAATGAAATTGGCATTTGTTTGCGCTTCGTTTGGGCGCCTGCAGAGCCTTGGGGAACGTGGCACTTAAATGCATTTGGTTCCCATTTCAAGGAGAGGATGTGTCCCCACAGGTCAGCTGCTGTTGCAAAGGCTCTGCTGGAGGTTACGGGTGGGGCCTGTGGGCGGGGTTGAGCCAGGCTGGTCAGACGGGGGGAGGGTGTCTCTGCAGGGATAGGGGAGCAGCCCCTTGGTCCCTGCACCAAGGAAGTGTGCCCGTCACCACCAAGTGCCCAGGGAGAAGGCACGGTGCTTTTCTGCCTTAAAGCTGAACACGAGGTCAAATTGAAAAGGGGGCGATGCTGTGTTTTTGGAATTGGGGAGGGGCTTTGGGAAAGCTTCCCCCCAGGTTTGAAAGCCCGCCTTGGATCAACTTTGTTTTCTAACGGAAACCTTGGCAATTTTGATCTAACAGGATTTACAGTTTGTTTTGCCTTGCTGGCATCATCTCTGGTGTATGAACTCTGTGGGACAAAAGTTGAAAAGTTAAATAAAAGTTCAAAGCCCTTTGGGGGTATCCCCAGTTCAGAGGTGTCGCCGCCTTGAATTCCACCCAGTGGATAGAAACCACCGTGGGAAGCAGAAAAGGAGAAATCACAGCCCAGCTGACGGCAATGGCCTAGTTCAAAGCACAGGCTGCGTGGGATAGATGAGCTGAAACAGCCCCCAGCCCTTTACGGCCTTGTAAACTGCACCGCTGCCACTTGTTTCCTGTTTGTGCTACAGGAGAGCAGCTGAACACACACACACACACACACACACACACACACACACACACACACACACACAACAATGTTGGTGATGTCTCTGATTTGGAAAGACTCTGTGGCTGACCAAGAGCCTTGCAGCCTCCTCCACCTCTGCTGCCCACCAGTTTCCGGCTGGGTTCAGGCCAGGTTCCTTTAGGGTGTTGTGACCTTTGGAGGGCTGGCGGTGGAGGTAGTGTGGCCGTCCTGGCCAGGGGTGAAATGCTCCCGGTGGTAGCGATGGCGGCAGGTGGTTCGGAGAGCCGGTAGCAAAAATCCCTGCGCCACCCACCCACCCACCATGCCCAGCTGAGCCACAGGATCATCAGAGGCTGTTTTTTGTTTTTTTTTTTACTTTTAAAAGCATTTTTTCTACAACCTCTTCCAACGAAAAAATGCTTTTAAAAGTAAAAAAAAAAGCCTCTGATGATCACGCAGCTCAGCTGGGATAGTCAGAAGCTTTTCAAAGCATTTTTTTCTGCAACCTCTTGGCCAAAGAGGTGGTAAAAAAAATGCTTTGAAAAGTGACGATCCCAGCTGAGTTGCCTGATCCGCAGAGGCTTTTCAAAGCATTGGAAAAAATGCTTTGAAAAGTTTTTGGAAAAAAAAGTTGGCCACGTCCACCCAGTCACATTACCCCACCTACCAAGCCACGCCCACAGAACCGGTAGTAACAAATTTTACATTTCACCCCTGGTCCTGGCTCTCTTGGTGGCTCTCAGGACCATCAGCCACAGTGTCCCTCTGGCTGGCTTCAGGGCTTGGAGGCTTCTCCTCGCAGTGGTTCCCTCCCTCCGTGGCTGGTGCCCCTTGGTGGGTCCAAGTAGGGAGAGGCTGGGGCCTGACATGCTCTGGATGGATGGATGGATGGATGAGAGAGGAGGGGTCCAGGGCTGCGTTTCATGGCTGTGGAGCTGCCCGGACTGGCCTTTTACAAGGCAATCAACCTTATCAACCGTTGGGCTCCGTGTGGTGCCAGGCGAGGGCTGGTTTGCCTCCCGCTTCCCATTTGGGCTGCATCGGGCATTGGGTGACCTCTGCTTCTCTCCCCACAGTGACTTCCTCATCCTTCCCGGCTTCATCGACTTCACGGCAGATGAAGTGGTGAGTCTGGCAGAGGGCCTCTGGGGGACCCCATCAAAGGGGGAGGGGGGTCACAGCTGTCCTGTTCAGCTCCCTGGCCTTGAGAGCCCCAGCTTGGCTCCCGGGGCAGAAATGGGCTTTGCTCGCCCATCTGCATCCGGCGGGCCGATTGCTCGCGCTTTATCCCAATGCCAGTGAGGTGGGCTCAGATCGGAAGGGCCCAGGACACGGACACACACAGCTTCAGGTCCTCCTGCATCAGCACAGCTCTGCCTTCTCGGCAAGGCTGAACTGGGGGGGCAGCCTGGCTCCCTCCAGTGGAGAGGATTGTGGGGGGCGGGAGACACGCCTGGCTGGCAGAACTCGGAGCTGTGGCCCTCTTTGCTTGCAGGACCTGACCTCCGCCCTGACCCGGAAGATCACCCTGAAGACCCCCCTTATCTCCTCTCCTATGGACACCGTCACCGAGTCAGATATGGCCATTGCCATGGCGGTGAGCCGAGTCCTCTGGGGCTGGTGGGGCGCCTGCTATGGGTCTGCCCAGGGTTGAGCTCCTCCCGGGGCCCCTTTCCATGGGGATGCCAAAGCAGGGGCCAGAGGGCAGAAGGCAGGGCTGGGGTGGCCTCGGGACTTCAGGGCTCCCGCCTCTCTCCCTCTGCAGCTGATGGGAGGCATTGGGATCATCCACCACAACTGCACCCCAGAGTTCCAGGCCAACGAAGTCCGCAAAGTCAAGGTGAGTGGCACTTGGAGCTGTGGAGTCCGGCCTGAGGGCTGGGCTGGGCTGGCTGTGGGGCTGCAGGACCAGCCCAGGGACGCTGGCGGGAGAGGCCGCTCAGATGCCCTGAGGCTGGCCTTGCGTCAGGAGCCCCCTTCCCAGACTTGCCTGCCAGGCTGCCCCGTGGAGGAAGGGCGGGCATGGGAGCAGATCCGAGAACGCGAGTGGGGAGGGGGCAGCTCTACAGAAAAAGCCTCCCCTCTTCCTCGGGCCACAGAAGTTTGAGCAAGGCTTCATCACCGACCCGGTGGTCCTGAGCCCCAGCCACACCGTGGGGGACGTCTTTGAGGCCAAGATCCGGCATGGCTTCTCGGGCATCCCCATCACTGAGACGGGCAAGATGGAGAGCCAACTGGTGGGGATCGTGACCTCGAGGGACATCGACTTCCTCTCTGAGAAGGACTACAACACCCCTCTCAGTGAGGTGAGGCAGCGACCCGCCTTCCCTCCTCCCCCCAAGGGTTCCCGGGGGTCAGAAGCCCTCTGGCAGTGGGGGGAGGGGGGGGCCTAGCAAGAGCCAGCCCCTCCTCTGGGGCAATCGCCCGGCTGGATTGGTGCCCTTGCTGAGCCCAGTTTAGGAGAGGCTGTTCTCTCCCACTTTGCCCCAAAATGCAAACCAGCCTGGTGGCCTGTTCACCCCGTGCCTAAAGCAGCAGCTGCCCTCCTGCCGCCCCAGGGTCTGAGTGGGCCGGCTGAGCCCCTGCCACCCTTCCCTTCTTCAGGTCATGACCAGGCGCAGTGACCTGGTGGTGGCCCCGGCAGGCGTCACCCTCAAAGAGGCCAACGAGATTCTGCAGCGGAGCAAGAAAGGTAGGAGGGGCCGTGAGATGGGGGAGGGTCTTCCTGTGGCCTGCGGGGGGGGGAGGGAGGGGAGGGAGGGAGGGTCCTGCCTGGCCCAGCCAGCTGCAGGGCGGCTCCCTTCCCAGGCCGTGGCCTGACCGAGCGACTGGCCCTCCTGCCCTGCAGGCAAGCTGCCCATCGTGAATGAGGTGGATGAGCTGGTGGCCATCATTGCCCGCACCGACCTGAAGAAGAACCGGGATTACCCACTGGCCTCCAAGGACTCGCGCAAGCAGCTGCTGTGCGGGGCAGCCATTGGCACCCGGGAGGACGACAAGTACCGGCTGGACCTGTTGGTGCAGGCCGGCGTGGACGTGGTAGTGCTGGTGGGTTCGAAGCTGCCCCCCCCCCCGGGCAATTTGGATGGCAGGCTCTGAATGGTGCCCGTATCCTTTGCTCAGCACCCCCAAATTGTGCCCCAAAACAAGGGAAGCCAAAAGGCCGTTTAGAAGCGAAGCTGGCATCCCTGGCAGCAGTGTCTCCACTGAATCCCCCCTCCCAAAAGCAGCCTCTGAGGGCCTAAGCCCCACCCCCCAGGTGAAAGCTAGCCCTGAGTGCCATCAGGAGCCTCTGGAACGCAGACTGAGCTCTGCTCCCACCTGTGAGGTTTACGGAGGTTCCCTTCCGCTGCTCGGGAAGACGAGTCAAGGGCATGGAAGCCCCTGCTGGAGCACCCCCACCCCCCACCCCCATGGCTTCCTGGATTTTGTCTTTAATTTAAGGCCGGCAGAAGTCTGCAGCCGGGATCCTGGTCTGTTTCTCTGGAGGAGAGGGGATTCCCATCCTGGCCCCCTCAGGGCTACGCTTGGCATGGCACCCGAGGGGCTGCTGCCCCCCTGCCCTTAGGTGTCTTTCCTTTGTGGGTCCGCGTGTGGCCAGGCGACCCTGCTTGCCTTGTGCTTATTTGGGGGGCCTAATGGTCCTTTCCTTTCTTTTCCTCCTCCCCCCTCCCCCCCCCAGGACTCATCTCAGGGAAACTCCGTCTACCAAATCAATATGGTCCACTATATCAAGCACAAATCTCCAGAGCTGCAGGTCGTCGGGGGCAATGGTGAGCGCCTGAGGGGGGCATGGCCTTTGGGGTCTCCCTTTGGCCGCAGCCTCCTCTGCTTCCAGGCTGCTTCCCCAGCTGAAGGGGCCCCGCAGGGTCATAACTATGAAGCAGCTGCCAAGCCTCTGAATCTTGATCACGTGACCATGGGGCTGCTGCAAAGGTCGTAACTGTGAAAAATGGTCATAAGTCAATTTGTCAGTGTCGTAACTTTGAATAGTCACTAAACAAACTGTTGTAAGTCAAGGACTAGCTCTACTTACCTGTCACCCTATCGGTGGATAAACCAACCCTCAGATTTTTAACCAAAGTACCATGAAAAATGTGGGCGGCCTTATCCGTGGGTGGCACATTTTTCACAGCGTGTTTTGGTTAAAACTTCAAGGGTCGGCTGATCCGCCGATGGGCTTATAAACAAGTATATGCGGAGTTATCCTTGGAAGACCCTGGCAGAGTTAAAGTTTCCTCCCAAAACCTCCGTTTGTTTAGAAACTTCCCCATGGGAATTCTCACGGTCAGGGGAAAACAACTTGGTATCAGATTTTTTTCTGTCTGCGACTAAAGGTGGATGGACGGACGGATGGGCAGGTGGATGGAGGTAGACAGAACCCAGAGTGGCCTCCTTTGTGTTGGAGGCCATTGTGTACCTTTGGTGCAAGAAGGACGTGCTTTGATTCCAGCATAGAGAGATCGGCTTTTGTGCGTAGCTGTTTCTGGAAGTGGCTCCTAAGAGCTTCCTGGCTCTTTACAGTCAGTGACTTCGCAGAAATTCCTGAATTTACATTTTCTGGCTTTATTTTGCCAGAGGGAGGCAGGCTGGCTGCAAAGTGGAGTTTGGGGGGGGGGGGGGGGGCATCTGTACCAGAAAGGTGCCTTAGTGTGGACCGAGGGCCTTTGGGGGGGAGGGGTTCTTTGTTGCTCAGGGGTCTTATGGGCCCTTCTGCTTTCTGCCCTACGGGATGCACAGTGGTGACAGCTGCCCAGGCCAAGAACCTGATCGATGCTGGCGTGGATGCCCTGCGCGTGGGCATGGGCTGTGGCTCCATCTGCATCACGCAGGAAGGTGAGTCTGGGGTGGGACCCCCAAGGGTGGGCACTCCCTGCCTCGGAGGAAGCAGCTTCTGAATTCTTCGCGGCATCCTGGAGGTGGCTCCTCTGGGCTTAGCCCCCAAACAGCCCTGGTGACCCTCTGGGGTTGGCCTTTGCCCAGCCAGCAAGCGAAAGAGAGAGGCTGTCCCAAATCCCCCGCCCCCCAGCAAAGGCCAGATAGCCCCTTCCTTGGCCTTTACCTCCATACTGGTCTGCCAGTCAGCAGGGCTGGGCGAGGCTGAGTGAAATGCTCAGCCATTCTTGCCGTTGGCACTGGGCCCTGCGGGTGGAGCCTGGAGGTGCACCAGCTGCAGAGTCCCAGGAGCTGGGAAGGTTGGCGCTCCCATGCCCGGAGACTGCAACGCAATCACCCTTTTTTCCTCCTTGGGTCTCCGCTCAGAGCTGCCTGCGCTTTCCTGGCTGCAGCCCGTGGCTCTCTGGAGCTGCCGGGGGGGCCGAGGGCTGGGCCGGACCCTCGGTGGGCCCTTCCTGCCTATGACTCTCCCTCCCTCAGTGATGGCGTGCGGCCGGCCTCAGGGCACCGCAGTCTACAAAGTGGCAGAGTATGCCCGCCGGTTTGGGGTACCTGTGATTGCGGACGGTGGGATCCAGACGGTGGGCCATGTGGTCAAGGCCCTCTCGCTGGGGGCCTCCACAGGTGAGGGGTAGAAAGACCTGAGCCATCGTGGTCCGCGACAGGGAGATCAGTGCTGCCACAATACATTCATGCACATGCATGTTCTCTCATGTTCTGCAAATGGGCATTGCATGCATACCTGCCACCAGAAAGCGTGACTGTTTTGAATGAACTCCTTGAATTTCAGTTGTTTGAAAATGATCTCTGGATCTTTTTTCCCTTGAGCTCTTGATTAATTGCCTCACTTTGGGCCATGAAGCCCCCCACCCACCCTCCAAATCCTCAGCACAGCTCAGAGGGGGCTTCTCACCGCTTCTTCCTCAGTGTCCCTTGAGGCTGACTTGAGAGAGGGTGGCTGGGCCTGGCCCACAATGCCCCCAGGGAGCCCTGCCGGAGGGAGGCTTTGCCTGACACGGTTTCCCCTCCCCTGCCCCCGCCCCGAAGTGACAGGGCCCCCTTGGCTGCCAACCCCAGCCCTACCTCCGGCCCTCTCTTCTTCCCCCAGTCATGATGGGGTCCTTGTTGGCGGCCACCACAGAGGCCCCTGGTGAGTATTTCTTCTCCGACGGAGTGCGGCTGAAGAAGTATCGGGGAATGGGCTCCCTGGACGCCATGGAGAAGAACCGCAGCAGCCAGAAACGCTACTTCAGGTGGGGGGGGTGGAGGGGCAGGAGGTGGGAAGGGGCCCCCATGGCAACAGAGGCTCTCCGAGGCCAGCTGGGCCTTGAGCAGGAGGGGAGAGGCAGGAAAGCCGGGCACAGCGGGAAAAGGAGGGGCTGCCCCAAAAGAGCCCCTGTGAGGGGAGGGGCCTTTGTCAGGTCTGGCAACTCTTCTGCCAGGGCCTGGGGGCTCCAGGTCAGGCAGGGAGGACCCCTGGCTGGCCAAGAGTGCCACAGTCGAGCTGCCGCCATAGGATGGGCGGCTCAGCCCCACTTCTTTTGGGGGGGAGGGGGCTAGACAGACTGCCCTCCAGCATCTCCCCTGCCGTGCCTTGCAGTGAGGGGGACAAGGTGAAGGTGGCACAGGGCGTTTCCGGCTCCATCCAGGACAAGGGCTCCATCCACAAGTTCGTGCCATACCTGATTGCTGGTATCCAGCACGGCTGCCAGGACATTGGCGCCAGAAGCCTCTCCGTTCTGCGGTGAGTCCATGGGGGGGGGGGAGGCTCCCCTCTGGGACCCCGGGGCTCGGTGGGCCGCTTTGGGCGGCAGATGGGAGGGGAGGAAGGGAAGGCGCGAGGGACCGCAGGGCACCCAGGGAGGCAGAGGGGGAGCCTCCTGCAGCAGGAGGCCCTGGCAGGGGCCCTAGCCCAGCAGAGTCCCCAGTGGAAATGCGAGGAGAACGGAGTGGCCTGAAATCCAGACAGCCTCTCTCAGGCCCAGGGAGATCCCCATGGCGCAGCCTCGGCCTGAGAAGGTTGTGCCAAGGCGGCCACTGCGAGGGAGTTCCCGCTTCTTCCTCCCCAGGCTGTCTCTTAGCACCCCTCCTGTAGCCAGCTTCCTTCCTCCTCACCCCGTTTTGCCCCCCCCCCATCCGTACATACGTTGCCAAAGCTCACTGTCCCCCCCCCCAAGGCCTGGGCTCAGGCCCTCGGCTGGGGCTCCCCCTTAGACTGGGCACCATTGATGCACCCCTCTTTCTCTGTCTCTCTCTTTTTCTCTCTCTCTCTTTTCACTTTCTCAGTCTCTCTCTCTCTCTCTCATTCTCTTTCTCTTCACCCTTTCTCATTCTCTTTCTCTGTCTCTTTTTCTTTCTCTCCTCTCTCTCATTTTTTCTTTCTCTCTCTTTTCTCTTTCTCATTCTCTCTCATTCGCTCTTTCATTCTCTCTCCCTTTCTATTTCGCTCTTTCATTTTCTCCCTCCCTCCCTCCCTCCCTCCCTCCCGGCTGGGAAGGTTGAGCCTCTGCTGCAGCCTCTCTCAGACCCCTCAAATATCCCCCCCACCACCATCTGCACTAGGCCCAGAGCTTCTGGTGGACTTAGGGGAGAAGGAAGGCCCCCTAAGCCCCCTCTCCCTTTGCTCTTGCCAGCTCCATGATGTATTCAGGAGAACTAAAGTTTGAGAAGAGGACAATGTCAGCCCAGATTGAGGGGGGAGTCCATGGCCTCCACTCGTAAGTCTCTCTGCTTCTTTGCTGCCCTGAAACCCCCCCCCGCCCCCCTGCTGTGTGCCCCTTGTCGTCGTCCCCCCCCATGTCCAAACCTAGCAGGTCCGGTGCAATGGGTCGCCCTGCCCTTCCGCTTCCCCGGTCTTTCCCTCCCTCTCCCCCCCCCAGCCCAGTATTTATTTATTTATTTATTTTATTAAATTTGTATACCGCCCTACTCCCGAAGGACTCAGGGCGGTGAACAGCCATAAAATAAAACATATAGATACAAAATTTAAAATAGAGATAAAACTAATTAAATAAATTTGGCTGAACCATTTTAAAACCCCAATAATTTAAAACCAAATTTAAAATTCCATTTAAAAGAAGAAAAGTTTAGGTCAGGCCGGCTTGATGGAATAAGAACGTCTTAAGCGCGCGACGGTAGACTCCAAGGCTGTCCTGTCTCCCACCCAAGACGTTCCACCCAGAACATCTGTTGCCAGTTGGTGCCTCTGGGTGCCTCCTCCCCCACTCACCCCTCGTCTGCCCCTCTCTAGGCCAGGGGTTCGTGAGTGGGCAATGGGAGGACCAGAAGGAAAAGTCCCCTTCGGCTTTTGGATGATGTCCAGGCCTTTGCCAGGCTTGAAGGGGGAATAACGCCCCCCCCCCCCCCCCCCAGAAACCCTTGTCTCCCCCTTGTGTGCTTGAGTGGGGAAGGCCTTCTTGGCTACTCGTCCAGATCCCCACTTTGGGACATATGGGGGGGGGGGCTACCGCTTTCCCTTGCCCGGTGCACTCGGCCCTTCTTCCAAGTGGAGCCTGCAAGGGGGCGCCTTCCTCTCGGTTTGCTGGCCAGGGGAAGGCTGAGCTCCCAGGGTCCATCCTGCCAGCTGAGGGCCGAGCAGCCCCTGTGGGTGTCTGCTGCTTTGCGGTGGTTGTGTGGAACGCACACCCCCCGGCTGCAGAGGGATTGTGGGTCTGCATGAGCAACATTGCTTGGGGGGCGCTTGGCCTGAGCCAAGGAAAGAGAGGTGCCCCCTTCCTCCTTCGGCCTGACTGAGCCTTGCCAGAAGAAAAGACCCAGGGGGAGGGGTCTCTTTCAGAAGATGGAGGGGCAGGTAGGAGGGCACCTGCACACCTGGGACGAGCGAGAAGAAGCCTGCCCTTTTCCCCCTCTTCCTCCTCAGCTGGGCCTTATTTGGGGCACTTCACCTGTCTTTGTACCAGCTGTTTAGGTTCTCCGGTCTTCCCCCGTGTCTGAAGAGATCATTCCAGAAGACAGTTCACCCTCCACTTGGCTGTCCGTCAGCCAATCCTTTTCGGGAACGGCTGGCACTCCCCCCCCCCCCCCCGAGCTCCCAGATTCAGGGCTGTCCAGGGCAGAGCCATCTGGCATTCTTAGGTAGCCCTTCAGGCAGCGCCTTTTGGGGCTCGGGAGCCCCAAGGGCAAAGGTCTGTCCCGGGCAGATTCCCTGCGAGGCCCCAGCGCTTCCCCTGCATGCAGAGCTTCCAGGGAGGGACACCCCCTGAGGGTGGGCTCACCTCACCCCACCCAAGGGAGAAAGAGAGAGAGAGAGAGAGACTGGAGGGGTCACACAGGTCTCTTCTTCAGCCGTGCTCAGAAGGGGGCAGAGGTTGGTGTGGGATCAGACTAAAACGGAAGAATTTGAAAACCGGCACAGGGTATCAAAGTGTGCTGGTTTTGAGCCGTGGTGACGCAGTGGTTAAGAGTGCAGGCTGACTCTGTCCACTGCCAGGAGTTCGATCCTGACCGGCTCAAGGTTGACTCAGCCCTCCGTCCTTCTCAGCTCGGTCAAATGAGGACCTGGATTGCTGTGGGCAAGAGGCTGACTCTGTAAAGTGCTATAAAGCAGAGAGGGCTATAAGGCACCGTGGAGCGGCATAGAAGTTTAAGGGCTGTTGCTATTGCTAACTTCCTGCATTTCATGTTTTGTCCTTACTTTACTTTGGGTGAAGTTTTTCTCCCTAACGGCAGAGTAAAAATCTAGGGAACTTTGCCCCAAGGCCTTTTCTCCATATGGGCACTACATATCCCATACCGTGAAGCACATGGACCCCAAAGCCCATCAGGTCCCAGAAGGAGCTTCTTTTCTGCGGTGGGGGGGGGGGGGAGCTCATCTTGCAGAAGGTCTGCACTGGGCCTTCAGCCTGGCTCCCCCGGGCAGCTCCGGGAAGCGCTGCTTGCTTTGACAGTCTTATTTTGGCAGCCAGTTTGGGGGCCAAAGGTGCCGCCAGGCTCAAGCACTTGATGGTGACCCCAGGCTCAAGCTTGGGGGGTGGCGTTTGGAGGGGGAATTGCTGGAAGCCACCTTCCAGCAACTGGATTAGGCAGGTCCTGGCAGGGCAGAGAAATTGGGGTTTGCAGGGAGGGTTTTGCTGGCCGGGCACGGAGACGGTGCTGGCCCTGGTCCCACCTTCCTCCCCGAGTGGAATTGGGGGTGTCTGAGGGGAAGAGAACCGTTACCATTTGTAAAAGGAACCAGCAGCGTTTCCGGTGGCTTGATGGTCGGCCTTTCTGCTCCCCCTTTCTCTGCTGTCTGTAGGAAGAGACCTCGAGAACCCTAAAACGTTTGCATCCTTTGGGGAGCTGTTTGATTATCCCCTCGGTGCTCGAGCTTGCTGCTTGGCTGACACACACACACACCCACTCCCTAGATCTTTGAGGCCTAGGAAGCCCAAAAGAGCTGTGAGGCAGCCCTGTCTTGGGGGCCACATGTGCAAAGGAGCAGGATACGGGTGGGGGTCTTTTTCCTCTTGATCTGTTCCTTTTAGGGGGGTATGGCAATGGGTAAAAGGGGGGAGCTGAGAGAGAGAGACTGACCAAAGTCCCGTCCCCCCCTTAGACTCAAACCTGGCTCTCCCAGCCCTCATCCCACCCCCAGCCAGTAGCTGACCCTGTTTTGGTGACCACTGGAGGTGAGCAGCTCTGAGGCTGTCCTTCCAGGGGGGGCTTTAGAGACCCTCCAGGTGCATGCCAGAGCCCTGCAGGGAAGCCCCAGGGGCCCCGCCCACCCTTTGAGGCACCCCAGGGGCCGAGCTGGCTTGCACAGGCTTTTCCTTGCTCTGTGCTGGTTGGCTTTGGGTTCTGGCGGAGGGGTGCAGGAAGGGTTGGGGGCTTCCCAAGAGGTCCTTGCTCTGGCCTGGGAAAGAAGGGAGGGGGCTGCAGGTCAGGCTGAGAGACTTCTGCTAGTTGGGCAGTGCTGGGGGCCCCCGTGTGTGGTGTAGGCCTGGCAGCTAGCAAGCAGGTCGGTGGCTGGTGTGGGGACGGCGAGGTGGCGGCGGTGGTGGCCTCAAATGAGGGGAACACGTTGACCTTGTCCCTTTCTCTCTCTCTCCCTCCCCCCGCCCCTCCCCCCACTGCCTTCCTGTAGCTTTACGTTTCTGCCATGTAAGTAACTGACTCTGAGCCACTCTGGCTGTGCTAGACGGGGGACAGCGGCACCTCCCGCCCATCCCCACAGGATGGTGGGTTGGGCGCCTTGCACAGCCCATCTCCTCCCTCGCTTGGCCGGCTGCTCTGGGCCAGCACCCCCACCCCCATGTAGGCGGGGTGCCCACCTTCCCCACAGCCCCGGTCTCTGCCATGAGCCCCTCCTGTGGAGAGGGGAGCCGGGGGATGCCATCTGCAGTGGGGGCTGGTGATGTCAGGCGTGCCAGGATGGCCATATCGGGGGGGGGGGGGGGAGAGATGGAGGGAGAGGAAGAAGCTAAGCGGATGCTGTCTTGCCCAGGCCTGATGCCTCCTCTACCCTGAACCTGCCTGGCCAGGGGTGGGCTCCCTTGGCAGGGGCTAAGCCCAAGCTTGCTCCTTGTGATGCCTGGTGCCCCTTGTGGGCCATGGGGGGGGTGTTGGTATCACTGAGGGATGCGAGGGGCTCCCCTATCCTTTTGGGAGGGCTCATGGCTTCTCTTCTTTCCAAGGGAGTGGCCCCTGGTCTTTCTCTTATGGGCTGAGGGTCCGAGACCCGCAAGAGCCCCTTTTCCTAGCTTCTCATACTGACCCTGCGAGCTGCCTCTGCTATACCTCCCCCCACCCTCCTTTTGCTCCCCGCTTGGTTTGGTGTCTCCCTCTCCTCCCCTAGTTCCCTGGTGAGGGTTGGGGGTCCCAGCAAGCCCCTCTGGAGGAGGGCTAGCAAGGGGGCTTGCTTGGCACCCTGGGGTTTCCCTCGGGGCCAGTTCCACCTCGCCCCCCCCCACCGCCTCTCCCTCCTTTGGGGAGACTGATTTCAGGAGAAAAGCTGCCGGACGGGGGCTGATCCTCCTCTCCCCTCTGCCCCCCTGCAGTTACGAGAAGCGGCTGTACTGAGGACAACTTCCAGAGCAGCGGCCAGTGACCGCTCGGGCCCCCCTGCCAGGGGCCACTGCTGAAGCGCACCCACCTCTTCTCTCGCCCCGGTTTGGCTGTGGCCCAAGACTTGCACTTCGGGCTGCCCTGCTGGCGGCACATCAGGCCTCTCACCTGGCGCTGGGGCCATCACCGACTCCATTGGCTGGGCAGAATTGGGGGTGGGGTGGGGTGGATGCCCCTCTTGGCCTTTCCCCTAGTGCCTGGCCTCCAGCCTGCAGGTCTCCTGGTCTCCCCCTCCTGGGTGCAGCCTCTCGCCAAGCAGCTACAGCTGGACCCGGCCTCCAGGGCCTCGGGGTTGGCCCTTGGGTAGCAGCCAGGGAGGAGTTGCTGCCCTCCCACTGGTGTGGGGAGAAAGGGGGTGGGCCCAGGTGGAAGGAGCTGCAAGGGACCAAATCCAGCTGCAAAGGTATGGGGGCAGCCTCTGTCCAAACCCTTCTGGCCAGCCCCTGGCCCTCTTGTGCTGGCTCTCCAGCTCCCACTGCAGCCGCCTCCGTGCTTCTCTGGGGAAGAGGATCTTGGCTATGGGGGGGGGGGGGCAGCTTTCACTCCACCCCACCTGGGATTCCCTCCCAATGCGGTAATCTTTGCGCATGCCAGGGCCCCACGTTGTGTCCTGTATTATTCGTAAATAAAAGCAGCAGAGTGTCATTTCAATGGCTCTGCTGGTTCTTCCGCTGGAATTGGGCTGGGGGGGGGGAAGAAATGAGGTGGGGGACCAGGAGTTAGAGGCTTTAGCCCCGACTCTTGGCCAGATCTCTCTCTCTCACGCACACACGCACACACACAGGGGGAGCCCCTTGCTGCATTCAGCTGGGCTGCCAGGGATAGGGCCTTTGGGGCCCCCATCCAACCTTCCCCCAGCCCAGCATTTGAGTTGATTCATCCCACCTCTTCCGAATGAAGCCCTTGGTGGAGCGGGGGGGGGGGGGTGTCAGAATCTCCTCAATCCGTTTTGATGGTTCGTGTTTTCCTAGGGCCGCCTCCAGTTCTCCATTGGGATAGGGCAATAGGCGCAGAGGGAATACAGTCAGTCTTTGACTTACAACAATTCATTTAGTGACCAAAGTTACAACAGCACTGAAAAAATGGGAGGAGAAATGCAAGTCCGAGTCATAATGACCCCCCCACCTTGGGACTCCCCCCCCCCCCCCAAAGTCAGGACACGGCAGGCCCCACGGATGCTCTTTCGGGGAGAAGCTCTCGGATTGCTTCAGAACCTGACAGCCCCCTCCCCAAATTCCCTCCCAGGGACCTCTATGCCACCCCTGGATGGAAGGGCAGTAAGACCGCCAACTTTCCACCTTCAGGACTGCAGCATCCTCAGCCTGCCCAGCTCTTGTCCCCCCCGGCCAGGCTAGCCCCGTTTCTAGAGAGGCCAGCCGGACCTCAGCAGCCCCCCAGGTGGCCGACCCCAACCTGGCCAGCGCCCTCCAGTCCCATCCTCTGGGCGAGTTAGACGCAGGCAGGAGAAAAAGGCCTTTTCCTCCTGCCTGAATCGGATGGGTTGGGTGGCACTCCGGGCTGTGGGAATTCGGCCTGGTTGGGCCAGCAGTGGCTCAACAGGTGGCAGGAACTAAATCTGAGCCATTGGCATTTTGGGGAGAAAGCAAACCTGGCTGCTACCAACCTCACCTCTTCAGTTTAACCTGCCTTGTCCAAACATTACTGGGGGATGGGGGGGAAGGTGACAAAGGCTGTCCTTTGCCCGTTGGGCCCTGAGGCTGTGCCGGACAAAGCGGGTGCCCAGCTGTTCATGTGAAAGGCCTCAAAGGTGGGTACTCGTGGGGTAGGGGAGGCTCTGAGCTCTAAAAGGGGCGGGACCAGTAGAGGAGCCCTTCCCCCTCCAAGCACAAAGACCAGACAGCCTCTCCATAAAATCCTTTTATTAAAATTCCAGAGCTTCGGTTCCCTTCTGGGGAAGGAGGGAGGATTTGGATTTTCTCCCCCCACCCTCCAAAGAACAGAGTCACCCGCTCTTTTTGCTGGCTTTGAAGATTGGGAAGGGGGGGTCATTTCAGTGCGACCTTGGCTGGCCCCCAGCAAGGAGGGGATGGGGAAGGGGCAACCCTTTTCGCTAGCAGGAGGGGAGGGGGTGGCTGTGCAACGGCAGAACCCCAACCCGTTGCTTCTGTTCCCACAACTTAAGTGAGTCCACTGAAGACCCAGCATCTGTGTTTGCACAGGGAGTAGCTCGGTGAGTTTTAGAAACCGGCCCTTTGTGCAGAGGCAGAATGATGTGGGAAGAGGCAAAGTGTGCCTCCCGCTTGGCCAGAGACCCCTGCCTATCTGTCCCTCACAAGGAGTGAAGCCACTGCACAGCCGCCTGGGAGGGAGGGGCCACCAAGCTGGGCACCCACCCGTAGCAGACCCACAGTGAGCTCAGATCCGAGGCTGGGGCAGGCGTCCATCCTGGGGGTTCCAGGGGGTTATAAATCTATGGTGTCGCTGCCAACACTGACAGCATCGGCCTGCCGGCTAACATCCACCGGCTCCTGTATGCGGGCTGCATCCTCTCTGGGCTGCCCCACCGAGGCCAGGGACTCCTGGTAGTGCTCAGGCGGGCCCCCGGGTGGGTCTCCGGCAGCTGGAGAAGCTGGGAGCCAGCCTGCCTGGCTTGGGGAAGGCCCCGCAGCACTCCTGCTGGGGCTGGAGAGGGAGGAGGGCCGGGTGGCGGCCCCATGGGGTTGCAGAGCAGCCACCCCGTCGTCCTGCGGCTGAACCAGGGCCAGCTCCAGGCAGGAAACGGTGCGGGGCAGGTGGTGCTCGGTGGGCGAGACCAGTGAGAGGATGCTGGAGGCGGAGAAGGCACCGCTGCCCTGGAGGAGCCCTTCGCTGGACAGCGCCTCGTCGATGCTACGACGCAGGTCGATGGGCGAAGGCGGCTGGAAGTCGGCGGTGGGATCCGTTGCCTCCACAGCCAGGCTGAGGACCGACCAGGTGGGTGCAGTGCAGCGGGCATCAAGGGGCCCCTCTGTGGGCACAGCGCACAGCGGGAGGTAGTCAGACTGGCTGCGGACCACCGTGTCACTGCACACAGCCAGTTTCTCATGCTGGGACAGCGCCCAGTGGAGGCTGCTGGGCAGCACTGGGGCTTTGGCAGCGGCCTGGCCTGAATGGAAGGCCAGGCGGTGGCAGCAGGCAGTGGCAGAGCAGCCGCAGGTGAGGTAGAGGCCAAAGGCAGCCAGTGGCAGCCCCACGCCTGCCTCGCACAGCCGGCACGAGAGCTGCAGTGCCCACCAGGGCCAGGGCCCAAAGAGTGCCGGGCTAAGCCCGTAGCCCAGCACGTGCAGCACTGAGTAGGTGTGAAGGCCGGCGCTCAGCAGCCCGAAGGCAGCAGCAGGTGAGGCGGCGCGGGCAGCGCGGCTCCACTGGCGGCCGCTGGCAAAGGAGCCCTGGCAGGCTGGCGGCGGCGGGGCGTTCCGGAGGTCGTAGATCTGGGCCACTTCCCCCCGCACCAAGCAGGAGCAGCCCAGCAGGGTGGCCGAAAGCAGCGCAGCCAGGAGGGCAAAGAGCCCCCGCGAGGCCAGCAGCAGCACTGGCAGCCGCTCGGCAGCCAAGACGGCGCCTGCAGCTGCTGAGAAGTGACCCAACAGCAGCAGGGCCAGAAGGCAGGGTGGGCGGAGGCCAGGGTGTGCTGAGAGCTTGGACCGCGGGCGCCGCAAGAGCAGCAGCAGGGCAGCGGCCAGAGCCGAGGTCAGGCAGGGCAGCGGAAGGTCACGCAATAGCCGCACTGCCAGCGCAGGGAGCCGCTCCGGATGCCGCCCGTCAGCCTGGCCAAAGAGCAGCCCGGCCCGAGCACTGCCAGCCCCCAGTAGCAGCAGGTGAAGCAGGCCCAGCAGGCGGCCCTCGGGGGCAGCCAGGCGGCGACGGCAGGGCAGCGCCAGCAGGGCCAGCAGGGCCAGTGCTGCCAGCAGGGCGAAGAGGGTGCCAGCGCCGTAGACATGACCTTCCCAGGCTGGCCCCCATGCAGCCAGCGCCGCCATCCAGTCCGAGTGCAGGGGCACAAAGAGGGGCCCACCAGGCAGCAGCTGGGGTGTGCCGGGTTCTGGCCGAGGGGAGCCGCAGGCGTCGGGCCGGTCGGGCAGGCAGGCGGGCAGCACCATGAATGCCTCCTCACTGCCTGGCGGGGCTGTGGGGCTGCCACTGGACTCCAATGGTCCTGGGGAGAGAAGACAGGAGGGAGGGTTAAGCCCGGACGGGAAGGGCTGCTCCTGCCCCGATGGCAGCCGATGACAAGCAACCTTCCCTCTGTCTTCCTAGATCTGGCCTGCCCTCTGAGGGCACAGCTGAGGTCCAGAAATTGTGCACCAACTGCATGGTATGGGCAAGGCTGGCAATGGGGCTTCTCTTCCCTCCTTATTCAGATGTTAATTAATTGAAACAGTTCTTTGCTTCCTTCGGTTTCCTGATTCTCAGCAGCTTCATGCCAAAGTGCCCTGCCCCTTTGCACCTGCAACACCACCACACGCCCATTGCCATCCTTCTGTCCTCCAGACCTCTGGGCTCTCCTAGCTTGGCTGCCACTCAGCAGCCACCCTTTTTCTCCTGAGGTATGGGGCAGTAGTGGTTTTCACTTACCTTCGCTATCGGTTCGGAACTGTGAGTGCGCGCATGTGCACCCGTTCACTTTGCTCATGTGCAGTGCTTCTGTGCATGGGAGAACCTTCTGCACATGCACAGAGCATCCGTGATGATGTCCAGGCAGTGGGTGGAGCCTCCCGCCGCTACCGGTTCACCTGAACTGGGGTGAACCGGTAGAAACCCACCACTGGTGTGGGGAGGGGGACCCAAGGCTGGGAGAAGCTGCCTTGGGCTGCCCGGGCTGCCCAAGGAACAGGGAGGTTCTCCAACCCAGTCACGATGTAGCACTGCAGCCCCAGGACCAGAAGCAGCCAGACTGACAGATCACTAGTGAGCAGGAGGACTGGGGAGGGGGGGGCTCCTCCTGCTCCCACCCACTCCAGGGCTGCGATCCATCAGCTGGGCTGAAGCACCCGGAAGAGAAGAGGGTGAGCAGAAAGGAAACACCCTGAGGAAGATCCACTTTGGGGGCTGCACAGTAAAGGCAGTGGCACTGCTGGTGACCCAGAAATAGCCTGTGGGGCAGGTAAATCATAAAGGAGCAGGCAAAAGAGCAGGCCTCCCTGCAGTGGCCAAAGGCTTGGCTGTGCAAAACTCCCGGTGAGTAGAAGCCACTGAGAACCCTCTGTTAATGACGCAGGCGCTTAGGATTCTGGGGGAGGCACTGCAGGATAGCAGTCTCTTTTCCTGCCATGCAGGGCTGTATACATTGGATTAGGATGATGATGATGATAGATAGATAGATAGATAGATAGATAGATAGATAGATAGATGAATGAGAGAGAGGGAGAGGGAGAAAATAAGTAAGTAAGAGACAATAGCAATAGCCCTTATATACTGTTTAGAGCCCTCTCTACACAGTTTACAGAGTCGGCCTGCCCTCAACAATCCAAGTCCTCATTTTACAGACCTTGGAAGGATGGAAGGCTGAGTCAACCTTGAGCTGCTCAGAATTGAACTCCTGAACAGAACAAGGCTGGCTTCAGTTAAGTGTGTTGTGCGAATGCCACCAAACCCATTTTCCTTCTGCAATTTAAGAGATTGTAAGAAAAAAACGAAGCAGGAGAGGCAGCCTGTCTCGGTGGTGAAACACCCTCCCCCCATTTCCCTTTTCCTTTCCCCAGAAATGCTTGTTGCCCAAATCCCAAGTACCAGCGGCTCCCACGTGCCGCGGCTTTTGGGCATTGAGGGCCCGGGTGCAAGGCAGGGGGGATGGGGGACCTTCCCGAGAGAAACCCCCCCAATCTACATGAATATAAACGCAGGAGGAGGGGAAGCCCATTCACCCTTGCAAGATGATGTTACCGCAAGCAGTCCTTGAAGTACAACCGTTATTGAGGCCACAATTACAATCGCAAGCCACAACGGTCATTAAGCAGGTCATCATATGACTGTCCTCGGTTTTACCATGGTTTTTTTGCAATGGTGGTTAAGCGGCTAGAAAGCAAAGGCGGCCTTTTTAAGCGAGCCCATCGTTCCCTACGGGCCATTCATTGACGGAGACCGGAAGCTAACAGTGGTTTCCGGGAAAAACATCCTAAATTGTGGTCACGTGACTATGGGTCGCCACAAACACTATAAACACCTGCCGGTTGCCCACTGACCCAAATGTGGTCACATGATCACAGGGGAGAGGAGAGGATCGTAAATCTAGGCAGTCCTTGACTTAACGACCACAACTGACCCCAAAATTTCCTTTGCTAAGATAAATGAGTTTTGCTCCACTTTATGACCTTTCTTCCCCAAGATATTAAGTGAATCACTGCAGTGCTTCAGTCAGTAACATGGTTGTTAAGTGAATACAATGGCTTCCCCATTGACTTGGCTTCTCAGAAGGTCACAAAAGGGGATCACGTGACTCCAGGCCACCACAACTGTCATAAATGTGAGCCAGTGGCCGAGCATCTGAATTTTGATCATGTGACCTCAGGGATGCTGCAACGGTCGTCGTGAAGTTCTTTTTCCAACGCTGTTGTAATGTCGAAAGGTCATTAAACAAAATGTTGTAAGTCAAGGACTGCTGTACTTTGCATACAGGTTTATCTCCCTAGAAGGGGGTCTTCCCTGGAGCCTCTTCCCTGGTCTGATTTGCCTGGTGGGGCTGGCAGGGTCTCTGCGGTCTCCTGCCTTTGACGGGGTTGAGCCAGAGGACCTCTGGGTTCCTTCTCGTCCTGGGATTCTACGATCTCTGGGCTGAGGTCGCCAGCTCTACCGTCACTGCAGGGGACGAACAAGTGAGCAACCTGACAAAGGGACTGGCTCTTGTGAAGGCTGCTGCCCCAAGAAAGCTGCCCCCTCTTGGGGCTTTTGTGAAAGGGTGACGGAACCGGCGGGGTGGGATCGAGAGCCATCTGGAGGGACGCCCAGGCTGCCCTCTCTGTGCCCTCCAGGGTGCCGCATCTTCCACTTCGCTCCAATATCGCAATAGTGCGCCTGGGCAGCATCCTTCCCCGTTTCGGGAGAGACTCCTGGTTTGGCCGAGGCACCTGGCTGAGAGGCCCATCCAGCCTCCTTTGCCGGCTCTCCGAAGGGAGAAACATGGTTTGGACGCTCAGATCTCCTGAAGGCACCTCCGGCCTTCAAGAGCTCAGCCTCAGGACCCTCGTCCTGGGCAGCAGCCGGTCAGGGAGATCCAGCAGGGACCGTCCCAGGCCAGTAGATCCTCTGGCATTAAGTGGGTGCCACGTAAAGGATGGAGAGGCTGGAGCCAAGGAATCTTCCCGGCTACCTTCAGGTGGAAGGTCAGCCGGGAGGCTTCCAAGAGGAGACTGGACGGCCATTTGTCCAGAATGGTGTGTAGGGTCTCCTGTTTGAACAGGGGGCTGGGCTACTAGAAGACCTCCAAGGTCCCTTATTGGGAGATGGGGGAAAGCGGAACAAGGGGCCCACCCAGGGCCATCTGCAGAAGCCCAAGGGCCCTCAAAAGCATCCAGCCCCCACCCCCCCAAGATTTGAGGGCAAAGCAAACCCTCCGTTATTGGAACAGATGCCCTGGAGTGGACAGGCAGAAGAGGAGGGCCACCCTAAAATGCCTTCCGGCCTCCCTCCGGTTGGCCTGAGAATTCCACACCAGCCAGCCAAATGGGGAAAGCTCGGCTCTCCCCAAGGACAAGTCCACGCTTATCTCTGTGGCTGCCAGTGGCTGCATCAGCACAGCCTAACTGAGGAGACATGGCAAATTTGGAAAACCACTCCAGCTTTTCTGTGGTTACCTGCCCCTCCCTCTACAAAATTAGGAAAGGGGGCTGGGGGGCAGAGAGGATGGCAAGGATAGTCCGATGCTCCCTGCTGTGATTCGGCCCTATTCCTTCCCCATCAACTGGACAGAGACCGCCCCACCTGGACCAGCCTGTGCTGAAGGGCAGGTGCCCATTTCTTGGGCCCATCCTTTGAGGTTTCAGGGGAGAGATGTGACTAATTTCTAGGGCAGGTATCCAAAACGCCGCTATGAGCCACATGGAGGGTAGAGGAAGGGTCCTAAGGCAGGCAGGCAGAACGAGGCTCCCTTCTGTCCCCCCAGCCTGCTGCCAAGTGACAGAGATGGGCACCAAGAGCAGTGACTTGCAGGAGCCGGGCATCATGGCGGACCCAGGGCAAGGCATTTCTTAAACAAGAAACAGAGATGGCTTCCACATGAAAGCAAAATATTTTTATTCTCTCATTAGCGCTAAACACACTACCCTCCCCGCACCGGCCATGCTGCTTGCTGCCAGGGCGGTGCTGGCAAAGCCATGGGGGGGGCACCTCTCAGCCCTTACAGCTTGCAGAGGGGCAAGGGCTTGACCAGGCAGCTCTCGATGTACTCGAAGACGGTGTAAGGGTCCTGGTCGGCGTTGAGGCAGATGGAGTCCTCGTAGTGCTCCTCTAGGTCGGGCAGCTGGTGGCTGTAGATGTCCGTCTTCCGCTCCACCTGGAGGGGGTTGTCCTTGGGGTGGCGGCGCAGGCGCTGGTGGACTTCCTCCTCCACAGGTGGCTTGTAGATGGTGTGGTATCTCTCCCCGGTAAAAGGGTCGGTGGCACGCTGGCAGAGGCGCTGCAGCCCCACCTCGGTGGGCAGGTTGAGGAAGAAGACTCGGTTGGGCTCGACGCCAATCTGCTGGAAGAGCAGCGCCTGGTCCACATCCCGAGGGAAGCCGTGGAGCACCCAGCCGTAGGTGCGGCAGTCAGCCTGTTCCAGCCGCTCCTGGAGGACGTGCAAAGCGATGTTGTCGTTCACGGGGTACCCCCTTTCAAAAAAGGGCTTGATGAATTCGCCCACGCCCATGTTCCCGGCCATTTTCTCCCGCAGGAGGTCCCCGAAGGCAATGTTGACCACCCCGTATTTCTGGGAGAGCAGAGCTGCCTGCAGGCTTTTGCCGCTGCCCGGGGGCCCCAGGAGCAAAATGCGGGGAGTGAAGGGGGCGTTGGAGCGTGGACGGCTCTGTACAAAATTTAGTGCTTGGGCAAAGACGTCAACACAGGGCTGGTCGGCGTTGATAGCCTTGTGGCAATCCTGGTAGGTCTGGATGATGCCGGGCATGTTGCGGTGGTTCTCCAGAAGCCGCCGAGCAGTGGCTTGCTCTGAGGTGTCTTCCGGCTTCACCAAGCGCTTCTGTACGGTGAAGTCGACTGGCCAGTCAAAGGTGGTGTGGTAGACCTCCTGGGTGAAGGGGTCCACACGCTTCCCCAGGTTCCTCTCGATTAGCACGGTGTCTGGGGCGTAAAGGACCACGAGGTGCCGGGGGAGGACACCCAGGGTCTGGAGCTCCAGGGCCTGCTTCCTGGTCTGGGGGAAGCCATCCACCACCCACCCCAAGGTCTCACAGTCCACATCACTCATGCGTTCCTGCAGAAGATGAACCCATAGCTCATCGGGGATCTTCTCCCCACGTGCTTGGTACGCCGCGGCCTCCCTGGCCCTCTTCAGCAGCTTGCTACACACGAGCTCCTTGGGGCAAAGATACGTTGCACTGAGGTGCTTACAAATCCAGCGGGCGATGGTGGTCTTCCCAGAAGCCGGGGGCCCCACAATGAAGACCTTGGGCACTTCCTCATTGTTCTTCTTGAGATGTTCTATCATGAAGTCAATGGGGTTGGCCGGCCGGGACACGAGGAGAGCTTCCACCAGGCCCTGCATGACCTGGAAGATATTGTGCTTTTCAGCATAGATCCCCATCTCTGGGGGGATCTGGTGGGGCTTGCTGGTAGCATCCATCTCTAAGGGTTGGAGAGTGCCCAGTAAAGCAGGTTCTTAAACAGACTTTGCGTTCCGAGGTTGCCAGGCGCTTCTGATGATGGAAGCAGCCCGTAGAACCTTCAGTCACATCTGTCCAGTTGAGTCAGAGAACATTCTCCCCCATGGGAGTGGCCCCCACCAAGAGAGCCCAGGGAACTTGAGGGAGACCTTAGGGGACCTTCCTCCCTCGAAGGTCACCTAAGAGGCCAGAGCAAGGACAATTCTGGTCTGCCTCATCCTCCGCATTTTTCACTTTTGCTTCCCGGCACTCAAGAAGCCTCTGCTCAGAAGAAGACAAACGCCCGGCTGCCTAGAAGCTCTCCTCCCCTTGGAGCAGCCACGTAGGGGCTGCCATCCTCCATCAGGCTGCTCACGAGACAGCTCCTACCTGCAGTGACAGGGTTGCAGGTGGCACTCCTCTGCCAGCTCTAGGCACCTAAGTGGCACCGGCTGCCTGTTTTGAAGTTGATGTCCCTTGGCACCCATCGTCCAGGATGAGGAGGGCTCTTGTGGAGCTCAGGAGAAGGGCAGCTGCTTCCTTCGGTGGGTGACGTGCCCGCTTGACTGTTAGGAGGCTGCATGCCAGGTGGTGCCTCACTTGCTATTTCCTTGGACCAGGCTGTTTTCATGGGTTGTGGGTTCTTATATCGCCTTGGCATGTATTGTTCCCTGCCCAGAGTGATGCGCTTAAGATGGGCAGCTGTCTCTACCTTCTAAATAAACAAACATCAGTCTTCCTGCAGGCCTTGCCCACCTGGCCTTCTGGTGACCAGGGTTGTTGGTGCTGATGCCGAAGAGGCTTTGGATTGCGGTTCCCCTGCCCTGCATCGGACCCCCTTTCATGCACACACAAGCAGAACCCACCCAGGTTTTTTTACTACTGGTTCTGTGGGCATGGCTTATTTTGTGGGCGTGTCTTGGTGGGGGTAATGTGACTGGGTGGGCGTGGCCAACTTTTTTTTTTTTACTTTTAAAAGCATTTTTTTCTGCAACCTTAAGAGGTTGCAGAAAAAAATGCTTTTAAAAGCCTCTGACGATCTCAGCTGAGCTGCACGATCATCAGAGGCTTTTTTTTTTTTTTTTTACTTTTAAAAGCATTTTTTCGGCCAAAGAGGTTGTAGAGAAAATGCTTTTAAAAGTTAAAAAAAAAAAGCCGCTGATGAGGTGGGCGGGGTAAGCGACCGGCAACCCGGCCGGGGACTGGTTTGGGGGCGTGGCCAGCCAATGTTATTACTGGTTCTCCAAACTACTACAAATTTTTACTACCGGTTCTTGCGAACCGGTGCGAACCAGGAGCAACCCACCACTGAACCCACCCCACTCCAGTGTTGTTGCATAGAAGGGCCGCAACAATCCAGGGGCATGAAACCCCAGAACCTCCTGAGCCTGCACGCTTGAGAATTCAGATCCAGCATTCTGAAGCTTTCAAATTCTGCTCTCACCTGAAGCCCCCCGGGGATTCTGTGCTGCCTGGACATTCTTCCTGAGGAAATTCCTGCATGGCCAGCAGCCCCCCCTCTATCCCCCTCCCCCAACCACAGAGGTGCAAAGCCACTGAGGGGCAGGAAATCAAGGTGCATTTGCTTGGCTACCCAGCAAAATCTTCTTACAATGGTTCCTGGAAATGTAAAAAGCATGAAGGGACATTTTGTCATGTAGTTATGAAAAATCAATGATGATCCAGAGTTTTAAAAACTGGCCAGCAGAATTCCTCTTCCTAAGACTTTCGGACAGTCAGTCAGAAGAGGCAATGCCTGGATGCAGCCAGGTTATTATGTGCAAAAAGTCAGAAGGCAAAAATACCCACAATAGAGGAATGGAGGGTGAAGAACTTGCAGAAATGGTTACATCGACATCTTTCTTTATTTTTATAACAGACCAGGAGCCTTTTACGGACTTTTTGCTAAAAATGAGTAAAAATGAACTTGCAATTTGTGGAATTGCTGAAGAATAAAAGTTGAATACAGGACAAGGACCCACATTATTAATTCAGAACCAAGGAAGTGGCTGTAAGCATGTCTGTAACTGCTTTAAAGAAGATCAGAACTTCCTTCTTTAACGGTTAATTTTTTCCTTTGCTTTCTATTGTCTTCTTTCCTGTCTTCCTTCCTTCCTTCCTTCCTTCCTTCCTTCCTTCCTTCCTTCCTTCCTACCTACCTACCTACCTACCTACCATTATCCCTGTATCTTTTGACTTTGGAAAAAAATATTTGAATTGAAATTATTTTTAAAAATCTCAGCAAATCTGAAGACCACTTTTGGGAAGCCTCCCTGATCTTTGAAGTCACCCAAGGTCTGATTTCCAGGCCAAGGAAGGTTTCCAGGGAGCCCCTGGAGGAAGAGGGCCCCTGGGGGGTGCCCCAGAGGCCCCTCGGGTGATCCACCATCCAAGGGGGAGACCAACCTTGCTACCATCTCCCATCTGGGGTCCTGCTGTGTTGCTGGAGAACTTCCTTGACCAGCCCCCCCCCCTTCCCCACCCAGGAGCCTCTTCCTCCAAGCAGGGCAAGACTGACAGCCAGGAGGAGCCCCACCAAAGAAGCAAAGGGGGGGAGCGGCTAGGGTTGCCTGGCCCCCCAGTTATGCTGTTACCTGGCTCCGGGGTCCCTTCAGCAGTGGAGAGGAGGTCCTCGGGTTCTTCCTCGGGGCTTCCCGTGACATTCCACTCTGGGGGCTTCCACAGCTCAGGAGGCAGAGTGAAGCCAAACAGACCTGTTAAAGGACCAAGGCGGGGCCGGGATGAGAAGGGGCCTGGGGTCCTCCCTCCCGGGGGACTTGGCCAGAGACTCTGCCCACTTCTTCTCCCTCTCGTCAAGACCTTCCGGGGCCTGGTGGGGGTCCAGCCATTCCCGCAGGGACCCTCGCTGGCAGCCCCAAAGCTGGATCTGGCGGGCGCCGGCTCTTGGCCTCTCCCCCCCCCCCCGCGGTCTTCAGCAATACTCACCGGGCGCCCCTCCTTGGCCGGCCATCCCCAAGGCGTCGGCCAGGACAGGGAGGAGACTGCCGCCGCCGCCGCCGAGCCCCGCGCCCGGCTCCTGGCCCAGCCCGGCGCTCAGGCCGATGTCCACCTGGAACTCGAGCTGGCTGCTGTGCTCCCGTGGCCGGAGGGGGGTCGCGGAGGCCCGGGGAGCCGCAGGGGCGCGTGGCGAGGAGGAGCCATTGCTCGCGCCGGCCGTGGGAGCAGCGAGCGGCTCTTCAGCCGGCCCGGCGCCCGCGGAGCTTCCCGCGGCCCCGGCTGGGGAGTGAGCGGAGGCGTCCGGCTGGCCGCGGGGCGGGGGCGGCCTGGTGGCGGCTCTCGCGGGCCCTTCGGGGGGCTGCCCCTTCCCCTGGCTGCGCACCTTCACCTGGACGTTGAGCCCCAGGTTCAGGCGCAAGGCGGGGGCTTCGCTGTGGCTGGGCAGCAGGGGGGAGGGGCCGGGGCTCTGCGGGTCCGGCCCGGACTCATTCTGGGCGGGGGGCGGGGGCATTGCCGAGCCCGGCGGCGGGGACAGGCCCAGCAGCAGCAGCAGCAGCAGCAGGAAGCCCCACATTGGCCTCGGTGTGAGTCTCGCCGCCGGCAGGAAGCACCTGGGGAGGGAAGGGGAGAAGGTCAGGCGGAGCTGAGGTCCCCGAGGAAGCGTCGGCTATCTAGTCGTCTCCTGCTCAGCTTCCAAGTCCTTGCCTGGGTAGAAGCTCCCTCTGGAGAGCGAGGAGGGGCCCACCGACTCAGAGCCAGCAGCCGCCCCAAATGCCTCCTGGAGTTGTGGCTCCTTCCTTCCTTCCCCAGGGCTTTGCCCCGTGTTGCTCTTGGGAAGGTTCCACCCAACTTCGGACAGAGCAAGGACGGTCCCCAGGACCTCAGCCAGGGAGGAAAGAGTTAAATCCTCTCCTGCCCATGTTTCCTCCTGATAAATGCACCCCACACATTTTATGCACATTTGAAAACCTGCAAGTCAAATGCAAAACCAGCCGAGCCCACAGATGAGATGAAATAATGACAGTTAGCCTGCTCAGCACAATGGGAGTCCTCAAAATTGAGCCCCGTCCCAGGGCTACGGGCGGAGGAGCCTCTCTGGCGGCCATCACCACAAGGAAGGCGCTGCAGACGCCGCCTTCCCCTGGCCAGCAACGGGCAAATGGGCAAGGACCAGGCCTGGGTGGCACTCGGTGCACTGGGCAAGCGGCGCTAGTGAGTAACGCAAAAGGAATGAAACCAGGACACAAATTGGGGCTGTGGAGCAGGAGGAGGCGGAGGAGATGCACAAGCGGGTCGAGATCTTACACCAATAGCAAACACGTAGGAAGCGTAGGGGCTCTGCACACCCGCAAGAGAAATGCCGTTCCCAGGTCAAAACCTGTGTCAGCCACATCCTACAGGCACAGCAGCATGGCGGATCTTCCCCTCGTCCAACTCTGGCAATTGTACACCTGTCACCTGAAGCACCTCAAGGGGAGCCATTTTGGTCTGACAAAACCCCCAAGTTGCCCCCCCTCCGGCTGCTCTCACACAGCAGGATCCTATTCTGCAAGGGGGCCGATGCTCAGGGCCACTTTGGGACGGAGGGAGGGAGGGAGGGAGGGAGGGAGGGAGGGACGGAGGGCGTCCACCCCGAAGCCAGGCTGCTCTCACCTGGCCAGAGAAACCTCCTCCTCCTAGAGCAGAGGTGGTGAACCTTTTACTTACCAAGTGCCAAGCAGGAACACGCTTCACACCCTGTGCATGCTCACTTGCCATCCGTGGTAACACGCGGCCCCTCCCCATGTGCTGTGCGCACAAATGCACCATCTGCACATGCACAAAGGCTTTGTGCATTAGCACTAGCGCACTAGCGCATGCTGCGCATGCAACCGCACCATATCAGCATGCGCACAGCTTTTGCGTGCGCAATGCATGTGCGCAAACACTGCGCATGTGTGCACAATCGCACGTGCTTGCGTAAATATGCTGCTTGCGCAGGAGAGCTTCGAAGACCAGCTGGGTCCCCTGAATTGCACGCATGTGCTCCAGAGGCCTGAACACCAGCTGGGGCGCGCGCATGCGCAGTTTCGGGTAAGCTTGGCAAAGGCTCGCGTGCCATAGGTTCGCCGACATGGTTCTAGAGCAAGGGGCAGCCCCCAGCCCCCCTTGTGTCCCCCAGCACTGAGGGACCCAGGTGAGCTGTCAGAGGAGATCCTGCAAGCCCAACAGGGACGCAGCCCGTGTGAGAAACGTGAGAAAAAGACGGGCAGAGCGAGACACACGAGAAGCGACACTTTCGGCTCGGGCGTCCAGAGCAGCTCCTGCAGCAAGGGCAGATGAGGCGTGAATTCTCCTGAGCCTGGCACGTGCCCTCCCCGCTGGAGGGAGCCGCTTTGTGACAGCCTTTTGCAACTGGGATGAAGTGAGCTGAGAGGGGGAAGACCACCCACCAAGGGGGCCAAGGCCACCCCGGCAGCCTGCAACGGCCTGGGTCAGAGTGGCTGGGAGCTTGGGGGAAGAGCTGAGCATCATGCCAGTTGGAAAAGGCCATAGGAGGAAGTGCCAGCCTCTGGCGCCCCCCATGTGGCTCCCCAGGGAGACCCTCTGGCCCTTCTTGGAGGGCGTCAACCGAGATGCCGGCCAGGAGCACCTTTAAGAAGGGGGCATAGAGTGACCTTTCTCCAGCCTCTGAACCATCTGGTGCTTCAGTTCTCTCTGGGGAAGGGACACCCCCCACCCCATTGGGAGGTGGGAACTAAGTATAGATAGTCCTCAACTTACAACCATTCATTTAGTGACCGTTCAAAGTTACAACCACACTGAAAAAAGTGACTTATGACCGTTTTTCACCCTTACGATCTGGATGGGGGGGGCGTCCTGGGATCAGGGTGCAGGCTCCCCCAGGCTCTCCAGTCAGTTGGGCTGGTCTGCCTTGAGAGAAAATTCTTCCCTATAACTAGCCCCCCTCCCCCACCCACCCAGGCCACCAAATAGCAAAGTAGTCCCAGCCAGCCCCCCCACTACCCACCCATGGACAGAGGAAGGGAGAGGAAGGCTGTCTTCGTCTCGCCCCAGAACTTCCCTCCATTGATGGAGATGAACTCCCGTGAGCCTCCATCACTGAGGACGGGGGGCGGGGGGGGAGGGCTGGGCCCCTCTTGCTTACTCCCTGCATTTAAGCTGCCTGGGCCCCTTCCTTCCCCAAGTGGTCTCTTTTTCTTCTTCTCCCATCAGTGGCTTTCTCTGGGGCCTTTGGGACAGAAGGACCCCACGGCTGCCTCTGGACCTGCGGGACCACTCTGCCCAGATCTGGGATGCCCAGTGAGGAAGTAGGTCTCGTGGCCCACCTCGTCTTTCAGGAGGCAAAGAAACGGGGGCATCAGCCAGCCTTGGGCACTCCCGTGCTCAGAAGCCCCCTCTCCGGGATGTCACAGCAGCTCAGCCGAGCCATGTGAAGCGATGGGCTCCAATGCCAGCTGGCATCTCCTCCGCCTTCCTCTCCGGGCACTGGTGGCCGACAGATGAAGAGGCAGGAGCCAATGGAGCTGACAGCCCAGCCCAAAAGGAGCTGCTCTTGCCAGACCTGGATGCCTTGTGGGCATGCTGCTTCCAGGCGGGCACCAAGGAAGCCTCTTCTGCTGTGTGCCCTATGAGGTTGTGTGGCAACTCCATTGCCGGTGCCAACCGTTTAACACCTCAGCGTCTGCAAAGACTGGAAGTCTGGCATGGGCCCAAAGGCAGTGTCAGTTTTGACTAATTGATTGATTGACAGAATAACAGAGTTGGAAGGGACCTTGGAGGTCTTCTAGCCCAACCCCCCCTCTCGAGCACAAGACCCTGTAGGATACCACTCCAGACAAATGGCTGCCCAGCCTCTTCTTGGAAATCTCCAGTGTTGGAGCACCCACAACCTCTGGAGGGAAGCTGTTTCATTGGTTAATTATTCTGACAGGAAATTCCTCCTTAGTTCCTGGTGGCTTCTCTCCTTGGTTAGTTTCCACCCATCGCTCCTTGTCCTGCCCCCCTCAGGGGCTTTGGAGAATTGCTTGACCCCCAAATCTTCTTTGTGGCAGCCCCTGAGATCCTGGAAGGCTGCTATCCTGTCTCCCCTGGTCCTTCTCTTCACTAAACAAGACCTACCCAGTTCCTGCAACTGCAGGCAGCTTCTTTCCCAGCACAGACCTGGGTGCGGTGGGCTCTTATCCAAGGTGCCCCCCTGCCCCCCCCCATGGTTGCAGCTGAAGAGCCTTTTGGGGGGCTGAGCCGGAGGGTCTGTGGGCTTATGGCTCCACGGCTGCCTACAGGTAAGTCGGAGGTGGGTTTCTACCGGTTTGCCCAAATTGAGGCGCCCACCGCCCAGACATCATCCCAGACGATCTGCGCATACACAAAGCGCCGCGCGTGAGCGAAGTGAGCGCGCCCTCACAGTTCCGAACCGGTAGCAAAGGTAAGTGAAAACCACTGCTGTAGGTAGTCCTTGACTTACAGCAGCTCATTTAGTGACGGTTCAAATTACAACATCACTGAAAAAAGTGACTTATGCCCATTTTTCACACTTACGACTGCTGCAGCATCCCCATGGTCACATGACCAACATCCTGATGCTTGGCAATTGTCTCATATTTAAGGCGGCCCTCTGGGGGAGGGTCACGTGATCCCCTTTTGTGACCTTCTGACAAGCAAAGTCAGTAGGGAAGCCAGATTCACTTAACAACCATGTTGCTAACTTAACAACTGCAGTGATTCACTTAAGAACTGTGGCAAGAAAGGTCGTAAAATGGGACAAAACTCACTTAATGAACATCTAACTTAGCAATAGAAATTTGGGGCTCAATTGTGGTCGTAAGTCAAGGACCGCCAGTATCTCAGAAATGGAGTTAATGCCATTTACTTCTTTCTTGCTTCGCATGCATGTTGAGTCACATGCTGCTCAAAGAAATGGAAGTCATAGAAGCTGCTAAGCCACAGAAAAGTTAAAAAACTGACCAAGATTGATACAGGGCTCACACAAATCAATACATTTGATTATTGAATTATCCCCTTTTTGGGGGTTACCCAACAAGCTGAATGCCCCACTGAGGTTAACCATCTAATTTCACTCTGGCTGAACAGGTAAACCCCGGGTGGCTTCACACGGCGGCCTGCCTCCCACTGCATCTTAAAACCCGGTTTGCATCCCCACAACCACCCAATCCCGCTTGGCCTCGTTAAGTGCGTTGCCAAGACCCACAAAATGTGCTAAGCCAGCATTGCAAAAAACAGAAAGGAGGGAGCTGGAAAGCATCTCATCTGATGGGGTGAAGGCAGCTGCCTCGTTTTCCCAGACCCGGTGGTGAGGTCGTGCAACCTGTCTGGTGCGACTCAACCAGACCCCCATCAATAACCCATCAGTGGAGCATCTCAGTCACTGGGAGATGGGTGGGGTCCCAGAATTTCCCAGCCAGGGTCTCCCTAGAGATCATCTAAACATCTGCATAAGAGCATCAGACCCATCTAGTCCAGCTGTTGGGTCACTTGTTGGCCATGCTGGACTGGAGGTCAACAGCCTCCCCCCGGCGCCCCCCCAGACTATCTCCCCACCCCAGTTTAGCTCCATTTGTCTCCTGTGCCCCAATCAGCCAGTCTGGGCTTCTGGGAGGTGATTGTGACTCCA